>NW_024529377.1:1072456-1345184 GCF_017590135.1 Pyrgilauda ruficollis
CTGCCATGGCGCAACCCCCGCCCCGCCTCCTGCCGCTCCCCGCGCGCCCCCGCCCACGGCGCCGCTGGGGCCCGGGGTCGCCGGGGGCCCCGCTGGGGGGAGGCGGAGAGGGGCGCGCGCCGAGCGCAGCCGCGCCCGCTGCCCCGGCCGGGGGGGAGAGTGCGTCCCTGCCGGCTGCCGGGGGGAACCGGCAGCAGCAGCGGAAGAAAGGGGAGCCCTGGAAGGTTGGAAAAGTGCTGTGTAACGATGAGCAGGAAGTGCTTGGCCTGCCCCCCCCCGCGTCCCCCCGAGGAGCGGCCCTGGCTGACGCGCGGCCCTGCCTGACGCGGCGTTTTGCTCGCCTTACGAGAAAGGGAGGTGGTGTTGCCCGTAATGCGGGCAGAGCGGGGCTGCTGCAAAGCTGGAAGGCGGGAATAAATCACGGGAATACTTGTTACTTTTTTTTTTTTTCCCTGGTTGTTTTGCTTCCCACCACCAAAAGCACGGAGTGGCGCCGTTTCTCTGTGGGCTGTGTTCCCTTCTGCAGGGCCGAAGGCTCAGCGACGAGAGTGGTGCTTGCCCGGGGTTAAACACTGACCGTATCCCGTAGCTCCCCTCATGCAGGGACTCAGCCAGGACCAGAAAGACTCCTCGTGGGAACAACTTAGCCTTCCCATCCGAGGGGACTCTGTGGTGGGACCTTAAGTTCCCATCAAGCTTGTTTATGTGTTTTGGAGACAACCTTTGTTTCACCACATGCTGCACCACCCCACAGTGCAAAACAGGTCTGCCACAGCCCTACTCTCCTTCTGTTGGGCTGGTAGGGTTTAATGTTGGACTCTGGACGTTGCTGACTCCAGCTCCCACTGCACGGGACAGAGGAAAGGTTAGGCTTGGGATATTGGTGCCAAGTGTGTCACAAATGGGCCGTCTCTGCAGGTTTTAGCAGCTGGGTTACCAGCCTGTGATAGATTTGCTCTGGGATACAGCTGAGCAGAGGATGGGAAGACAGTGCAGGTCCTGGATAAAAAAATTACACTTCTTTCTTAAAAAGAAAAAGAAAAGACAGTTTGCCTTGGATACAGGTACCAAACCATCCCAACAGGATGTGCCCTCATATGTTGCCTTACTTGTGGTGGAATATGAGTAAGGTATTTTTTATTTTGGAAGTTTATTAAGTGTGTGGCATACTACTGCAGCAGGACTAGTAAGCTCTTTTCTGGCCCTGTGGTTACATTCCCTTTGCTCAACTTTAGTTGCACCACAGCAAGCCACCTCCTGTCTAGGTCTTTCCAGACCTGATAGGTTTTGTCTGCCAGAAACACTTTGAATGCTGCTCTCCCTGCTTCTTCCCCCTCCTGTTAGATGCCATAAGCATTCCCTTTTTTTCTTTGGTAGCATCGCTAGTGGAGCCAGGATGCCTGTGGGTGAGAAGCAGCACTGTGAAGGCTTGGTGGTTTCTGTTGGCTTTCATATTTTCTTCCAGCTTCCTTCAGCTGGTCCCTGCTGCCCTTGTGTCTGTGTGCCCTGTGGCCTACAGGCACAGCTGGTACCTGTGCCCTGTGCTGCTTTGGGGAAGTGCAGCTGCTGCCAATGGCTCAAGAGAAAGCAGGAATTCCTCATCAGCCAAGGCACCTTGCTCTACAGCCGGCTGCATGGCAGGATAAAATGAGAAGCCAGACTACCTTCAAAGTCCAACTCCTGAATGCCCCACCTCAGCCAAGCATCATGTGGCTCTTGCAGAAGGCAGTGCAAGCAAAGGCAGGGAACAACCCACCCAGATAATAAATTCTTAGAATCCAACAGCTTTCTAAAGGCAAGTGTGGGTGGGTGAACCCTTTCTGAACTAGAAGGAGAGGTCTGTCCCTTCTCAGGTGCCATATGTGGCCACTTGTCTCCTGCTGTGCTCACAGTCACTTGACAGGCTTAGGCATACAGCAGTTTGAAGTCCAAAATGTTGCTGTAGGATTGTTGTATGGATGCCTGAAATAACTGAACAGTAATATAATTGATGTAATTGTGCTTGATTCTTAGACTGTAGAAATTACTATCATGATTGCACATAATAAAAATGGTTTTCCCCTCTAAATGGGGAAAAAAATCTACACCCCCAGAAAACACACCCTGTTTTCTCATTATTTTTGTATTTTGTTTTTTAAACTGTGGAATGTCTCATTGTTTAGCTCAACAATGCTGTAGCTGTCCCATGTACACAGTCACTCAACCATAGGGGCCTCAGCTTCTCATATGCCCTCACTCCCACCCTTCCTCACAACTACAAATGCAACATACTTCTCTCCCCCAGGCTGCCAGAGAGTGGATGTTAAAAATATGCAAGTTGACTGTGGAGAAGTTGAAAATCACGTGAATTCCATGCTTCAGCAGACTGCTGTATGATGTGTCATACCCAGGAGTCACTGGATAGGATGGTAGCCAATAGATGGCTCTTTGCAAATGTGGGCTGGCAGAGAACCAGGAAGCACTGAAAGACACTCAGGAAAGTGTGTTTGCTTGGTTCTGAAAGCCAGAAAATGTGGCCTGAGGAGGGACAGAGTGGAAAGGCAATGTAAGCTTCAAAAATCAGTCCCTAGATAGTTTCTCTTGCAGAAGGTCTGGAGACATAGACAAATGCCTGAGCCACCCATGTACTGTAAGTATATATTTGCAGCACTTCTTGGATGTGTGGAAAACATGTGGGAGAGGAAGTCAGAAGGTCTAAATTTAGGTGCCCTCAAGAGAATTAATCAGTACTACTTAGGTGTAGGCCAGTAAAAAGGATTGTATTTTTGGAGAGTTTATGCTATGCCACAATCATCACAAACATCCAGGTGGGAATTCAATTTGCTTTGTTTTAGTCACCTTTAAAGCTCCCGTGATGGAAGGCATCCTTTATTTTTTGGGCTTTGTTTTTGTTTATATCTGTCACCTGTTAGGTGAGAGCAACATGGGCCAGCAGTAGGGAAGAGCTTCACCCACAACTGGAGGTGAACTTAGGGTGTACTCAGGGTCAGACCTGCAGTGGGGTTTTGGAGGCTGAGCAAATTACAGTTTCAGTTCTTTCTGAGCTGCTGGGAGAGGTGGGAAGCAGGGTAGGAAAGGTGGGCAGCAGCAGTCCCTCACAGGATGACCAGTGAGGCAGGTTGTAAATCATGGTGTCCATCTGGATGAATGAGCCAGAGCTGTGACACATGGTCCGGTGTGATGCCCCACCCTAGCTCCACATGGCTTTCCGGATCTGTTTACCTGTCTGTAGTTTAAAGGCTTTGGAGCCATGAATCTCCTTTCCAGGGCTTGCTTTTTCTTTTCTTCTTTGTGAGCCACTGAGTGTTGGGGGGTGGAGGACATGCCGTGGAGTGGTGAGACCGAAGGTAGGCTGGAGGTCTGCAGCTGTACATCCTGAGTGTGGTGTTGCAAAGCATTAACCAGCAAAAAACCTGCTCTTGGCAGGCTCTGGACTCTGGCACACAATAGTCACTTGTGTTCCATTTCCTCGTAGGCATGCAATGGAGAGTGGGGAAACATGAAAATAAAAGGGAAAAAGAAGAGGAAGAACAAAGGAAATGGAAAAGGAAAAAAAGAGCAGGAAACTAGATCCAGTTAGCTTGTGCTAACTTCTTGCAAGTTAACCTCTCCAAGCTCCCATGAGAATATCTAAGACAAACTTCTGTCTCCTAAAACCACTCTTAAGTCTCCTGACCACTCAAATGTGTCATTCAGTAAAAGGCACAGCTACAAGGTCAGTCATGTCCAACATTAAGAAATGGTGCATCCAGTTGCAGAAATGAGGAAGCCGCTAGAGGCAACAACTCCAGCCACAGCAGCATCACATTTTACCACAGGAAAGCCGGGTTACTTGCCAGTGTCTTCCAATGGAAGTTGAGAGTGTAGCACCTGGCCCTGACACTGCAACAGAGCAGCAAACTTTAATTGTACTTTCCCTTTTCTTCCAGCCTGCCCTTCTGGAAGATTTTGCTTTTGTAACTGATGTATTAGAGGAGCAATAAATGTTTAATAATTCGATAGGTGTGCTTGGTGTTGTGGCTGCATAAGTCACAGAGGAAACATGCTTCTTTCTCTCTCCCAGGCTGATGTACTGCAGATGTAATTGTCCAGAGTCTTTGAATGCTTGGTGTAGCATATCTGATTAAAAATGAGACGTTGAGTGAAATGTGAAAAAAAAAGGGGGCTAAAGATCTTGGCCACAGTTCATCTCCCTTTACCATAGGGGGATGTTGGTTAACAAAGCACTTCTGGGAATCAAGAAAACATCCATGTTGCTTCCCTCACACTCTTTTGCTTCATTTTTAGTCAGTTCTTTGGAGAAAAGAATTTCAAAACACTCCAGAGCTAATGAAGCTGCTACTTTTGGGACTTGTATTAGAAGGAACCCGTTTTTGTTTTTTAAAGAAAGCTTCTGTGAGCTCACCTGGGTTTATGACATTTTCCGGTTCTCAACAAAGGAAGGTACCCTGACAGGAGGTCTGTGAATGTGGGAATGCTCCTCTGCACTCTGGTTTCATGGCACTTCAGGTCTCATGTCAAGACAAACACATGTTGTGTATTTGCCTCAAGTGTCTCAAACTCAGTCATCTCCTCCATGCTCCCAACCTCTGATCTTCTTTGGGTGGCAGAGCAGGCTGGAACAAGCAGACCTGCAATTTTTTCTACAAGACATGTTGTTTTTGTTTTTTTTCCTAGAGAACTGCATCTTTTTTTTTTAGAATCTGTCTGTGCCAAATGTCCCCTGCTGCTACGCAGGAGCAAGACTCTTTGGGGTGCAGGGGATTATTACAAGGCTCTTGACCTTGAGGACAGCAGTGGACAAAGAGGAAAAGAGAATTTCAAGGCTGTGCAAAAGCATGAAGCTGAAATTTAGCACTTTGTTGTTGGTGTGCTTGTGCTGGGTATCTGCAGATTGGGAAACTCCTGGAGAGGAGATGAGATATTTTTGCTTTTTTGGGACATGTGCATTTTCATAACATTTTGTCTGGGGAACAGTATCTGCTGATTTGGCCTGATAATGGGCAAACACTGGTGTTTCAGGACATGTGGAGATACACATGTGGAGATGTCTTTGAGGAAGCAGGCGATGCAGACTAAATATGTATGTGGTGTCTACAAAGAGGACAAAATGGTTGGTGTGTGTTTTGCTTCCAGGTGTGGCGGGTTGACCTTGGCTGGCCGCCAAAGCCACTCTGTCACTCCCCCTTCTGAATTGCAGAAGAAATTATAACAAGAGTCTTGTGGGTTGAGTTGAGGACAGACTGCTGTTACTGTCATAGGCAAAACAGCCTCAGCTTTAGGAAATTAATGTATTGCTAGTTAAAATCACAAATAGGATAGTGAGAAATGGGAACAAACCTTAAAATATCTTTCCCCACCCCTCCCTTCTTTCCCATGGGAGATTGTCCTCCATGAGTTTCTTCAGTTGGGTTCTTCCCAACCAGTGTTGGTCTCTTTTTTAGGGTGCCATTCATCAAGCACAGACTGCTCCAGCTAGGGTTCCCTGGGGATGGTCAGAAGTCCTGCCAACAAACCTGTGCCAGTACAGGCTCCTCTCTCCATGGCTCCACAGGTTCTGCTAGAAGCTTGTTGCAGAATGAGCTTCCCATGGGTTCTCAGCCTCCCCTGGGCATCCCATTGCTCTGGGCATGAAGTCCTCCACAGACTGCCGGTCCTGTAGGTTCTGCTCTACCATGAACTCCCATGGAGTGCAGTGACAGAGACTGCATTGTGGTCTTCACCAAAGACTTCAGAGGAATCTCTGCTCTGGTGCCTCCTTCCCCTTGTCCTTCACTGACCTTGGTGTTAGATCTCTTACCCCAGACGTGCTAGCACCTTTGCTGACAGGCTCACATCTGGCCAGTGGTAGGTCCATCTTGGAGCCAGCTGGCATTGGCTCCATTGGACATGGGGGTGGCTTCTAGTGACTTCTCACAGAAGCCATCCCTGCAGGCCCCCCTTACCAAAACTTTCACACATAATTCCCATTCACAAGGGATTTGGTCCAGTGCTTTTCATTTAGAATTTATGTGAAATACAATTAATTCCTGGAAATGACTAATGTATATATTTCACCAGAGATGAGTCTGTTCATTGTTGTGTGGGCAGGACCCTTTTCATCAGAGAGTTTCCTGGAAATCTACACAGCTCAGCCAGTTTCCACTAGCACAATTTGCCAGGTGGTCTTGTTTTTTCATCTTAAATGCAAGTTTGTGAATGAAATACACTGAGTTGGTGTGTTACCAGTGAACTAACACTCACATTTGCATTAAAAGTATTGACATCACACACGCGTACTTATGTAATGTAGAGAAGTTGCAAGCTGTAATTATCTCTGGCTACCTTCTCAAATCTTGTTCTCAGGCCAAAGAAAGTACCTATGCACCTAAGGTAGGCTCCTGTGGTCCTGAAGTGTTTGTTCTGACTGCCACCATTCAGGTGTCCTTGCATCAAGCCTGGCTCTGATCTCCCGATCGAATGTGTAAGAGCCCAGTGCCTTTTGGCAGCTGGCTGTGGCAGATCATGCTGTGCTGTCTGCAAGAAGCAGTGTGTGAGAAGGGGTGTGGGAATAAGGTTCAGTTCTCAATTTTTCTTTGCATCATATTCAAATTACAAACCAGTGCCAATGACATTGTTTTTGACTGTCTGCTACCCAAAGCTGTTCTGCTTTATTTCTCTTTCTCTTTCAGTGTCATCCTCTTCCCTGTCTTGTTTTTTTCTTAATTCCTGGCCTCTCCTCGTTTTGTTTTTTTTTTCTTCCCACCATGCTCTGCATCTTTTCTTCTGGAAGTAAAATACCACATTTCTGTATAGTTCTGAATCTGCCTCACAAATCTCCACATCCCTGCACTACCTGCAGGATGAGGGACCCAGGTGCATAAACCACACAGACTTTGACCTTCAGCAGTGATGCGTTTGTCAGGTCTGATTTAAAAACACATGGTGTGGTTTGTACACTGAGAGTTGTTCATGGTCCTCTTGGGAAGGTGCAGTGCTCACATATCCCCTCCTTCCTGTTTTGCACACTCCCTGGACCACTGCAGAGACAAATTTGGCACCACGGTCCCTACACTTAGTACCTCTGTGGTCCTCTCTGCTCCAAAAACTGAACTGGATTTGGGGCATTGGGTCATCTTCACTGGCTTCAGGAGAGCAAGTGTATTATCTCTCTCAGGACTCCATGCAGCTCTTCCTTTAATGCTCTGCTTGCAACCCTGAAATGGGTGATTTGTTATCTGGAGATGCAGCAGTGCAGGAAAGAAGCTGTCAGCAGCGTGAAGGGAAAATGATGGAAAGAGAAAGGCAAACTAGCTTTGGACCTGCATTCCAAGGTGTCTCAAGGCCTTAATGTCATCTTAGCTGTGGGACAGCATCACATCCCTCCCACAAGGTGAACCTCAGAACACTAGAGCACTGCCTCAGCATTGTCTTCTGTCCTTGAACCCATGGCTGTCCCTAGGCTGGGGGGTTGACTGGTCTCTTAAAATATAGTGGTATGGTTGCCTCTTGTGGTGGGTTGGCCCTGGCTGGACACCACGTGCTCCTCAAAGTTGCTCTGTCATTCTGCTTTTCAGCTGAACAGAGGAGAGAATTCTTGTGGGTTGAGATAAGTATGGGAAGAGGTCACTCACTGATTACCATCATTATTATCAAAACAGATTCGACTTGGAGGAGAAATCAATTGGATTTGTTACCAATCAAATCAGAGTAGGGTAATAAAAAGTAAAACTAAATGCTAAAGAATGACCTTCCACCCCATGTCTCCCTTTTTCCTGGCTGATTTCTCTACCTCGTCCTCCAGAATGCAGGGAGTTGGAGACGACTGCAGTGAGTTTATCACACATTGTCTCTGCTGCTCTTTTCTCTGCAGGGGGAAGGCTCTGCATACTCTTCCCCTTCTCTGGCCTGGATTTCTTCAGGGGCTGCAGGTAGATCTCTGCTTTACTGTGGACTTTTGTGGGCTACATAAGAACAGCCTCACCATGGTCTTCACCCCAGGTCCTTGGAACGTCTCTTCCTTATCCGTCTGCACTGACATTAGTTCTGCAAAGTTGCTTGTCTCATATATTCTCACTCCTCTCCCTGGCTCTCCTTTCCTACACAGTAACTTCTTTCCCTTCTATTACCCAGAGGAGCTTCCTTCACTGTTGACCAGCGGTGGCTCCATTGGACATAGGGGAAGCTTCTAGAAGCTTGTCATAGAAGCCACCCCTGGTAGACTGCCTGCCCCACCCCCCGTGAAAAACTTGCCTTGCATATGCAGTGCATCCATAACCATCACTGTCTCACTTTCTTACCCAAAACCAACAGCGCTTCATCTCTTGTTGCTGGGTCAGGTCAGGGGATGGTTGTGTGTAGGTATGGAGTCAAGTTTAAAAAACATGTGATCTGTGATTTCCTAGATGCTTGTTTAACAGAACCATGATGTTCACTGGAGAGAGATGTGCCCAAACTCCAGTTTCCAAAAGTGCACCTACAATTACATTTCTGTGCCCAAAAAATAGTGCTGAAGAGCACATGTTTACACTGCAGAAGTTGTCCAGCTGACATTTTTCAAAGCAATTATATTTTTGGATGTGCCAATATGTAGGGATGAGTTGGAAGATGGTCACCACATCCCAGAAAAAGACATAGGATCCTTGAAGACATCTGTAATAAAGCTTTTGAAAAACAGGGATGAGATGCCCTGGAGCAGACAGGAATAAACAAAACTAGCTGGCTATCTCATGAGACATGTGCTCTTGCCCTTCTACAAGCTTGGAGGTGATTCATGCACCACACAGCCAGAGCCCCAGGACAGAAGAGCCTTCTAGTCTTAGACTTATCCATCAGACATCTCAAGCCACTACTACTTCCAGGCAGAAGCAATGCTGTAAATGTCACATCCATGCTGGTGGCAGGTGTCATTTTTTCATAAGGATTTCACAGCTGTTTGGCCAACATATATGTGTGGTTTGTGGGTCTCTCCATATGACCAGGGTGACCACTGACAGAATGGTACCCAAGCGTGTACCTCATGTGACTGGCTACAAGTCACATGAGTGCCAATGATGCTTTTCAGGCATCTGTCAGCACCAGTTTTGTCTATTAGAGCAGAGGACTACAAGGGAACCTTTTCCTAGTCACCAGCAGGGCATGAGGAGAATACCTGGCCTTGACTTTTCTGTGTGCTACAGAGGAGCAATGGGTCCCTTTCCACCCTCTCTACAGCCAGACTGAACCTCAGCCTCCAGCCAGAAGAGGTTTTCAAGTTACTTGGCCATGCCACACACAGACCATGACCCTCCCAATGAAGCTGTGATCATATGCCTAGTGAAGATGCAGGTGAATGTGTGGATCTTCCTTTCATTTTCATGCTCTGCTGGAAAGATGAATGCTGCTGCAGCCAGTGCTGTCATACCGAGTCCTGAACTGCTATAGGGCAAAGGATATGACAGTGATTAATGTGCAGGGAGGCATAGCTGCTGCTTTTCCTTCCTGTGCTGGACATTTAACTCCCCCTCAGCGTGCTACAAGATCCTGGAGACAGACCACCTCCAGAAACCTCCGAATGGAAAAAACCAAAACAGTGTTGAGCTGAGAGGGCAACCTGAACATCTCAGTGCATCACATGATTCTCAAATATAGTTAATGTTTACCACCTTTCTGGTTAATTAACAGGAACCAAATAATTCTGCTTTATTGCCATGCAATTTCCTCTCATGGCAACTCCAGAATGACTTATGAGATATTTCTGAGAAGTGCAATACTCCTTAACAGCCTTGGGGCACCCCATGCCTTATGCATGAGTGCACTACTGCTCCTTGCCACCGGAGACAAATGGGCTGGACACCGGTACCTGGATGCAGGTGTCCTGCTGCAACGACAGACATCAATTTCCTTCCTGACTACCCCGTGTTTGGGGTCTGTACGTGGTGTTGGAGCAGTAGGGGTTTCTACAGGGGGGCACCTGGGCAGTCCGCATGGGCTGGGGGGCTTCTTCTTGGTCATCTGCTTTCTGATAAACCCTGGCTTTTCCCACCAGTGTTGCAGCACTGCACCAGGCAAGCACCAGTGTATGGGGATAGATGAGGCGTCCTCTCCTCCAGATAGAGTTCCCCATGACTGTGGTCGGGGGGAAATTGTTGTCTCAATCAGAAGTTCTTTAAAAATTGGAGATTTTCTACAGATTTTACCCAAATTTGATGTGTAAACTTGAACCTTGATGTGTTGCTCAGCAGGACCCTTCCCTCGAAGTTGTGTTGCACAATGATGTCTGTGCCAGACAAGCACTTTCAGTCCTGAGTTTACTCTTTATCATCATATTAATGTATTTTCTTTCTAAAGCAATTACAGCCCTAGCTTTTCTTTCCAGCATCTACAAAGCACAGAAGCTTAGCAATACTAAACCAATTAAAATGGAGAAGTATGTTGTTTTTTTGTTAACTAAAAGAAAAGAGCCTGCAAGCAGGAAATAGGGTATACAATGTAAAGAAAAGAAATTAAAGTTTGTGTGTATGTGTGTGTGTGTGTGTGTGTGTGTGTGGTCCCAAGCTCAAATTTCAATTGTTGCGATACAGGCTACAATAAAAGTGTCCAGACACAGAGCTGGTCCCGACGGGCCAATTAATGTTTCAGAGTCATTTGAGCTCTTAACAAGATTAAGAGCTCCCTTGATTCTTTTTTCCTTTCAGTATTGGAATAAAGGCCCAGATTTTGTCAACAGACTCTTACAGAAAGTGTGCTGCCGTTACGACAAACTGGTTTATTTTTGGGGAAGGGTTGTGTGCAAAAAGAAAATGATCCAGTGAGAAGCCTGGGCCCATTCCCAAGTTCTGTTACTTGAAAGTTTTGCTCCTGATCTGCTGAAAATAAACTCACAGGGAGACAGGAACCAGGTTTCTATAGCCTTGTGCCTCTCTGGGAGCCAGCTTGCATCCAGAGGTTTGGGACCCTGTTTTTAGGCTGCAATTCAGCAAAGTGCTGAAACTGGTAAATTGCTGCTAACACACTTCATTTGGCAGCTGGCAGCCAGGAGGGGGAGCAAACAGAAAACATGGGTTTGGCTATTGGGTTTTGGTCTGGGCCCAGCCTAAGCTTCCTTCTCTTGAGAGCGAGGCCCGTGGTTGGCTGGCTGAGGGAAGTCAAAGGAAGTTTGTTAAGGCAGGTGAAATGGAGAGGACAGTACTGTGAGGGCACTCTGGGCTGGGCTGATACTGACAGCTGCTATACCTGGGAGACATTTCCAGCCTTTGTCTTTGGACCACACCCACCCACTCAATGGTAGTTGGCACCAATCACCTATTGTTTCTTGACTCCAAACAAAGATAGTGTTTCCAAGAGGACCTCTGTCTTAATTTACATTGACTGGTCACTGGCCTTTTGGGTGTTTTTGCTCAGAGCAGAAGAAAAGGCTTCTGAACTGCATGTACCCTCTCTTTTTTGTGTGTGTACCTCTCTTATTGTGGCTGGTTCACATTGCTTTTGTCTCCCATTGTCATGGTTTGACACTGGCCTCTCTTGCTAGAGTTGGACAGAGGGGAGGGAAAAAGATTAACAAAGGGCTCATGAACTGAGATAAGGATTGAGAGAAAAAAAACACTTTAAGAGCAAAACAAGTTCAAATTTAAAGGTATAAATTAAATTTATTATTAGCAGACTCAGAGGAGGATAACAAGAAGTGAAATAAGCCTTTAAAACACCTTTTGTCCCCCCAGCCCCTCCCTCCTTCCCACTGACAGTGCAGGAAGACAGGGCATGGGGGTTTGGTCAGTTTGTTACTCAAGAACTTTTTCTGTTTGCTCTGGCAGAGTCTTTTTTCTGCTGTGCCATGGGGTCCCTCCCACAGGCAAGGAGTCTTCCCAAAACTGTTATGGCATGAGTCACTCATGCACTTGGTGTAGTCTTTTGAGGATAGACTGCTCTAGTTTGGAAGCAAGACTCTGTCTCTGGAAGCAGGGGGTCTCTCTCTATTCAGGTCTCCCACTAGACCACAGTTTTCTCTGGCATCCTCCTGCTTCAGCGCTTTTCCCACGGGCTGCGAGTGAATCTCTGCAGCCCCATGGACTTCAAGCATTACAGAGTAACAGTTTGTTTTATCACAGTCCTCACCACGGCCTGCAGAGGAATCTCAGCTCCAACACTTGAAGCACTTCCTCCCCCTCTTCCTTTCTGCTGACCATTCAAGTGCTGTTTTCCATGTTGTTTTCCTTCACATGTCCTCCCTTCCTCCTCTACTCTGACTAGAAGAAAACCTGCTGTTTGTAGGTACCATTGCCAGCCAGATCCACTAATTCAAAGATTCTTGCAGGATCCCACGGTGCTGAGAGGTTGATCTCGTCTAGTTCCATGTCGGGGAGTCACTCACCATGCTTGCACGGCTGGCCAGGCGGCCCCGCCACTGTCACACAGGCAGTGGTGGCCGCCACGGCTCTGCTGATATTTAACACCTCTCTTCATGCAGGGCACGGGGAACAGGGAGCCCCTGCCCCTGCCCTCTCACCCCAGTGTGGTTGGTTGGGGTGGCCGGGCAGGCAAGGCCTGCTGCGGGCCACGCCGAGATGGTGGCGGCCGTGGCTGCGCATTGCCACGCACCACGCCGGCCACGGCCTCCGGCAGCGGCGCTTCGCTACCTCTGGAAAAAGCTGTGCATGCCCTGTTTTGATTTTCTTCTTAAATATGTCATCAGAGAAGTGTTAATAACCTCTCTAACTGGGCCAGCAGCGTGTCCGTCTTCAGAGTCATCAGAGACTGGCTCTGTCAGACATGGTGGAAACTTCCAGCAGCTTCTCACAGAAGCCACTTGTGTGGCATTATCTGCTACCAAACCAGGCTGTACAGCCAATGTCAGCTGGCTCCAAGATGGACTTGCCAAGGCCAAGCCCTTCAGTGACATGGCAACACCTCTATGATAGCATATTTAAGAAGGAAAAAAAAAGTTATTGCACAGGAACAATTGTAGCTAAAGAAGAGCAGAGTGATGATATGTAAGAGGAACAACTCTACAGACACCAAGGTGAATGGAGAAGGAGGGGCAAGAGGTGCTGCAAGTGCCAGAGCTGAAGTTTCCTGGCAGCCTGTGGTGCAGACCATGGTAAGGCAGGATGTTCCCCTGCAGCCCAAGGAGGACTGTTGTGGAGCAGCGATGCACTTGCAGCCCATGGAGGAACCTCATGCTGGAAAAGACGGATGCTGAAAATACACCATCCACAGGCCCGTGGTGGGAAACCTACTCTAAAGAAGGTTCCTGTCAGGGGCATGCAGACCCATGGAGAGAGGAACCAGTGCTGTAGCAGGTTTGCTGGTGGGACTTGTGACTCTGTGAGGGAGCCACTGGTGGAGCCGTTCATGAGGAACTGCAGCCTATGGGAAGGTCTCACACTGGAGGAGCTGATGTGGGACTGTCTCCCATGGGAGGGATGCCACTGTGCAGCAGGGGAGAGGCTCCTCTCCCTGAGGAGGAAGCAGTGGCAGAAACAATAAGTGATGAACTGACCATTCCCAGTCTCTCTGCACCAGTGTGGGGTAGGAAGTAGAGATTCAGGAATAAGGTTAAGTCTGGGAAGGAGGGAGGGTTGTGGGCAAGCTGTTTTAAAGATTTTTTTAACTTCTGATTCTCCTACTCTGATTTTTATTAAAATAATTTCCCTAAGTCAAATTTGTTTTGCCCGTGGTAGTAATCTCTGATGAGTAATATCTTCCTGTCTTTTTCTTGACTGTTGAAGCTTTCTCCCCTGTTCATTTGAGGAGGGGAGTAATGGAGTGGCTTTGGTGGGCACCTGGTGTCCAGCCAGGGTCAACCCACCACGCTGAGTGGGGTGCCTCTTGGATCTTACCAGCTGTCACATGTGGGACTCTGGGAATTGTTGCCAAAAGTTCCCATGGGACTGGGCTGATACCCCTGCCTTCTTGAGGGTCAGTTCTTTGCCCATTGAGAAATGCAAAGGCATTTGACACATTTCACTGAACTTGAGGGGTTTTTTAAAACAGGCACATATAACTTTGTACATACTTCTATGTGTCTGTGTGTGTGCAGATGTAAATACAGCCTATAGCAGGTGTAGATTGAATGTTGCCATCTCAATTTTACCACTCTGGTTACAGTACACCCTCTTGAATAATTTTGTAAGTATTAAATTAGTCAATGACTAAGGGATATTAAATCCTTTAGCTGTAACCTGTTCTGAGACTAGGTTTGGGCACAGCCACATCTAGGCTTTATCAAGAGTTTGAAAAGAAAGGGGGTCTTCACTGAACCTTGTTACTCAATGGGAGGGTCTCCCTTTTACCCTTTTGCAACCCTAGCCTCTGTATAATTAATTCTAAAGCGATTCTAACACAATTTTCCTTTGTGCTTCATCTAGGTAGTAAGTGCTAGAGTGGACCCTGCCATTGAATTTTGTTGTGATTTTACAAATTTATATTAAACCTGCTTTTGCTGATGGTGATTTGTTAAATGACCTAAACCATTCACTCATGGCAGTGTTTCTAGTTCCCATTTCACTCAAAATGCACCTGCCCTTTGTCACCATGGCCTGTCTGTGCTGGCCCCTCAGGACTGAAATAGGAGCAAAAGAGCAATGTTTGAATTGCATGCAGTTTTCTTCCAAGAGAGCCAGGTCCAGGTCTGGAGAAGTTGAGGCTCCAGTTATTTTATTGACACAGATAGAAATAAGTGGCCACTAAATACAGAGACCATGAAAGGTTGCTCTGAAGCATATTTTTGAGAAAACACATCACCTTCCTGCAGTTCAAGATGCGTTTGCATTTTGTCCTACAGAGTCTGCTTCTTCCCCCTCAGGAGCAGAATTGCTTTTTCCTGATTTCTTCTTCCTCATTTTTTTCTTAAGTATTTGTCACAATTAATAGATTTGCTCATTATGAGAAATAACCACCTCTCCAAACCGTATACCAAAGTGGAAATTTGAACAGTGATAAAAGGTCAGGGTTTTGAAATAAGAAATGTCCAGCTAATCCTTCTTTATCTTCCTGACAGATGGCCAGAAACCCTCTCCTATTTTCAGCAATAAAACATGATGTTTTATTTGTCTGTATTTGATTTGGATCAGCACATCCTCTTTATCAGCTGGCATGGATCTAGTAGATTGAGTAGAACAGGATTGTTTCCAGAAACTAAGACTCCTTACCAGAAAACCAAAGGAAAAGGTGTGTTTTTATATTTGGAGTGTTAATATCACCTGATTAGTTGCTGTATACTCTGTTAGCACTAAACAAAATGGGCAAAGGTTGGCAAAAATATTAGAAATATACATTGGAATTCCCTTTCTTACATGTACCTCTACTGAGGAAGACCTCTACTGGGTAGGACCTAACCTGATGTGACTCCCATCAGGAGAAACTGCATTAGATGCCTGGTATATATTTCCAACAATCCTGAATAAGTGGGTATTTTTGGGTGTTTAATACTGGACTCATATTCCAATATACCTGAGGCTTTGATTGTGCAAGAATCAAGTCCAGGAGCAGTTTGATTCCTTTCTCATTTTATAGCAAAGCTTAGTTACTAGAGTACACAAAAGAGACTAGAAAGGGGAAGTGTCTATTTTTTCATTCCTTACATCTCCTTTGTACCCAAGCTGCCAAATATTACATGCAAATATTACTTTACTTCCTGGTCTGACCCTTGAAAAGGCAACTTCTTGCAGTCAATGGGACTGCTTTACTTGTTTGAGTTAGTGGCATTTTAAATACTTGCAGTCTGGGGAGGGGGTCTTAGTTTGGATTTTGTGCTCAAGACATAATGTTGACAATGGATCTTTATAAATAGAGGTGACTCAGTCTTTGTTTTACAGCCCTTAACCAATATCAGACTGACTTCAAAATTAGAAAACATTATGTTCCTCATTCCTTTTGGAGTAGGTAGAATAAATGAACTTGCCACCATGACAAGTAAGAAGCCCAGCACTTTTCAGGACTCTGCAGCACAGAAGCTGTGCTATTTTACCTGAGTCTGTCTTCAGTACATAGACTCATGGGCAGAGAAGAACTTCAGAATGTCCTTGAATGTGCATACATTTGGATAGGCTGCTCTTCTGCAATTAAACTGCAGTATTTACAAACCACAGCACTTACAAACTTACAAAGAGTCACTCCTTTGAAGTGCGTTTTCTTGATTCCTTCAAAGCTGAGAGATGAACCTTATTTCCTCCCCAGAAGAGATATGATTGCAGCAGTTTATTGCTAAAGCAAGCTACTGAGGCAGAGTCAGGAAGCTTCTTTAGATCTCCACTGTGCTTGCTAAAGACAGAGGATCCTTGCAGATCTATGGCATTGCCAGTAAGGTTTTTTTGTTTTTTTTTTTTTTTTTTTTTTTTTTTTTTTTTAGTGAACATCACACCTGAATCCATAGAAATGCTTGGCCTGCTTTTGGATGGGGGAGTGATTACTGGTGAATAAGAGAAGAAAGCCAGGGAAAGTATCTTGTAGCAAATCTTCCCTGGCTTTGTGGAACTTCAGAATTTGCTCCTAAATCCAGATGCTGCTTTTCACCCTGCAATTCTGCTTATCTGATCTTGCAGCTCCAGAGATGGCATGGCTTGAGCTGAGTGCTCAGGGTTTGGGGTTTGTTTCAGGATCAGACTAGCTGCCTGTGAGTGGGACCTACAGGGTGCTGAGGGCTGACCTGCCCTGAGGCTTGCTCAGCTGTCACCATGAGCAGTAACCCTGGTCTCCTCTGCCAGAATCAAGAACATTATTTCAGGGTACCCCTGCTGCTGGGATTAGCATTGCAGCCCCGTGTTGCTCCCTCCACCTGATCCCAACTTTTATGTGTTGCTTACTGTGCATTAGCAGGTCTCTGCCTGATTCTGAGGCAGACCAGGACACAGTGCAGCACAGCACCCTACACCATGCTCCCAGGGGTATGGGTTGTCCCATCAGTGCCCTCCACCTCCTGCAAGGTGAGCAGACCCCAGACCCTCCTTAGCTGTGGGGATGCTTGAAGGGCAGTCTTCTTCTTCACGGGGATGTAGCACAGCACAGCAATATTCAGGGACAGAGAGACAAGGATGAAGCAGTTTTGTCTATTTCCTCTGGACAGCCAATTTTATGTAAGGTCACCTCTCTGGCATGCCATAGCACTGCATTTCCTGAGTTGTCTCTCTTAAGAAGAGCCAGAGGTTGTTTTTTGAATAATGCATCATTCCCCTTCCCCAAATTTTTGAACCCTATTCACATCCTTTGAACCTTAAGCATGAGGAAAATTTACAGCCAAAGCACCAAGAAAGACATGGTTCATATGAGATATTTCCACTCTAAGCATTGTTCTAATCACTCTGCTGAAAGCCCATCATTGTGCTTTGAAGCAGGGCTGGAAAAATATCCATTAGTGACATTCTCATCTAACTGATGGTTGCTTTACTATTTTGTAGCATTAGTTGTCTTTATTATAGGTGGTTATTAAGTCCCAAGAGCTGGGATTCTGCTTCACTTTCATCCTAAGCAGCAAGAGCTACTGTCTGGCTAATGCCCTGAGAACGAGGGGCTAAGGGTCTCTGCTCTCTCAGAGCCCAAGTAGGTGCTCTGCTGGGTCCCTCCCCACTGCAGTTAAGATGCCTGATCCTAAGGCACAAGCCAGCAGGTCATTCTGACCCAGAAACCTTCTTGTTCACTGGGTAATGAGCACTCCCTGTGGAACAAAAAGGATGCTAAAAGCCAGTGTAGCTTTTCAGCTAAAAGTGGCTGTCAAATTCACACTAGATGAATAAAAGAATAGTCTGGAACAAAGTGAATAGAACACAGTTAGTGACAGACATCCTCCCTCATCCCTCCCCCTTTCTCAAACCCTGCCAGAGCAGATGAAGTTGCCACAGGCAGTGCTTTGCTAATGACTGCTATTGAGGTGACAATGTCACCCATGTGTCTCTGAGGTACCTGCTCTCCACTCCACTAACCCAAGAGTTTTGCTAGCTTATACCTTGGCTCTTAGGGAACTTGCTGTATTTGTAGGCTGAGTTTGCTTGTCCAAGAAGTAGCAGATTCCTAGGGCAGTGCCTCAGATCTGAAAAAGGTGCCTCGGTAGAAAATCTTTTCTGCAATCTGGACTTTGCAAAATCTGAGTCATCTGGCTTTGTTCATACACCATTTTTATACTAGCTCAGCTTTATTCTCAGTGCTGTGGCACTCCTCCTTTGTCAACGAATGAAATCAGAAGGAGAGCTTGTGTAATTCCGCAGAAACAGGGTGCAGCACACACCCATCCACTAGGCAGTCTGTGTATTCCCAAGAGCTTTCTTGAATTTGGCAATCTGCAAACTACTGAGTATTTTCTGTATAAGTCATTCATATCAGCAGAGCTAAGAGATAGTCAAAGGACGTGATTTTATCAGATGACTCAGAAGTGGGAGGGTTTATTCCTCTCAAGCACCTTTACATCATCCTGACTCAGCAAAACAGGTCCAGTTCAACATTTTTTTTCTTATTTAGCAAACTTCCTAGGGATGTTTTCTTTAATGTGGACTCCATTCTGCACATCCTGATGGTCATGGTCAGGAAAGTTCCTGCTGAAGGCAAAGCACTTTTTCCGGGTGTTGACATCAAAAATGGAGTCCCAGTTTGACAAGAAGACATGGTACAGAGTTTTTGTGAAGCCTCCTTGGCTCAGGAGCACATGCCCTGTTCCTCCACGTGTGTCTGTCCGTACACATGGGTTTTCCAGTGTGTGGTGGTGTGTGCCACAAATACCACTGTCCTAGCACTGTAGGAAAACCCCAGAGTTGGGACATTGAACAGAGCAAGGTTTATGTCAGTGGTCACAGCTGGCTTTCATTTATCAGCAGAAGGAATTTCTAATCTGCAGTGAAACATTTATTTTTCCTTTACTTTAAATATTCCTTGATAATAATTTGTTCATTATTTGCTTCTTCCCCTGTTAGATCAATAGTGAATTATTCAGATCCCTTTTACATTGTGCCCCACCTGACATGGAAGTCGTCATATTCAATTAAATAAAATGTGATGAGGTACCAGAGAATTCTGCATCAACCACAGGAAAGCACAGACTTGAAGGGAAGTAAGGTTGATCTTCCCCTTACTCTCATTTTGGTTGCTCTAACAATACTGAAATCTTTTGTGACTGACAGTCTGAGAAGCCAGCTCGGGCATTAAAGAAGCCCTTTTCTGAAGGCTTTAGGGTAAAGTGTTTGTAGTGCTGACATGCATGTCCACCAGGGCATCCTACAGTCACTCTGATTCTGAGGACAGGTCTCTCAGACTGGGGAGCAGCCTGCTCCATCTGCTGGGGGCTGGCTGCAGCTGGGATTTGGCAGACAAAACTCTGGGTCTGTTGGATGGACATTTTTCCCTAGACTCCTTGGAACCACAAGAGAGATATTCCCAGACAGCCTCAGGGGTTTTGGTACCAGTCTTTCTGGGTCATTTCTCATTTGCACCGCAGCAAGTTGTACTCCCAATAAACCCCACTAGGTTCTTTGGATACGTGATGGCCTACGTGAGTGCTTGTGTGCATACACATATGTATGTGTGGGTGCATATGTTAATCAATTTTACATGAGGGGAAACGTAAAACTAAGCATGGTGCTGGCTGGAGAGAGGCCATAAAGGGCTTTTTGGGCTTATCTCCTCTAGCACTGCATCAGAGCAAGGTGGCTTCCTCACCTGGAAATCTAATTTGATTGCGAAACAGAAGAAAATGGCATTCACAAACTGAATCCAGTACAAGTCAAATGGAAAGTTGGTTTCATTAGCAACCAGTGCAGAGCTCAAGTTAGGCAGGCTTGCTCTTTGATTAAGGTTCTTGAATGTGTGATCATAATCGCTGGCAAGCAGAATATAACAATGGGAAAGGCTCCTTAAATGCATAATCACATAGTGTGAGTGGAAAAGAGCTCAAGGATGGAAAATTGCTAACTCTGACTTCAGAAGACAGAGGTTATCAGTTAATATTTTTGGTTTTACTTAAGTCTTCGATGTGTCCTTCAGCAGGAAACAGGTATTTTCATGCTGTCATGCACTAAGGGTATTAAATAGGAATACTAAATGGAAACAGGGAATAGACATATTATTTTTACTAGAAAACTGTGTGTAGCTTCTTCAACTGCAGGAGTTCTGAAAAACAGGAAAGTTTCAAAGGGAGCCATAGGAGTCTGCAGCAATCCTTTACCTGAGACAGGAGGACAGAAAGGGCCATGCTGAACCTGACCAGAGGTCCAGCTGCCTCGAGGTCTTGTTGTTGCCAGTGGTGCCCAGGAGTGGTTGCAGACAGGCACATGCAGTGATGCCTCAGCAGGCCAGAGCAGGACTGTGCTGGTGCTGGAGCCAGGAGTAGGGGGCAAGTGTACCTTTGCAATTACACATATTTCTGTGGGTTTCTGTAGAACCTTGGGGCTGCTGTTGCAATGGAGAGGCAGCTGTGGAAATAATTTTTTCATTACTAGCTGGCTTAGCCATTGATGCTTCAGCTGTCAGGCTGAATTCAGGCTGGATTCCTTTTCCTAGGCTGGTACTGCCTAGCCAGCTGCAGTGTGGATCACACCCAGGGACCTCTCCCTGTCACTGAGGTGCAGAGGCAGATGAAAAATAAGTCTAAGTTAAGTCCTCCAAGTGCAGCATGAGATGAGTTTGGTGCAGCAGCCATGCACCTGTCCAGCTTTCCCATCACCACACAGCTGCAACACCAAAGGTTTTAGGTGAAAGCTAATTTATAACTCCAAGCCCTCATAATCCAGCAGATGTAGGTCTGCCTGGGTCTGCAGGAGGAAATCCTACTGTTGACCACCCAGCTGAAATTCACTTCACTCTGGAGATCTGAAAACCCTATAGCAGAGAGGCAAAAACAATAACAAAATAAATAACAAAAAATAAACCTTCAAGAAAACAATAGAAATTAACAACAACAGAGAAGGAACCCATCTGACTGATGGAGAAGCTGAGCCCCTTTGATTTTGGTTGCAAAAGTGAAGGCCCTAATCCTTGTGCTGCTGGAGGTGGGCTGCACACCACTCTCCTCTCGTTGTTTCTCCCACTGCCTGGGTTGGGGCAAAATAAGTCAACCCAAAGGTGAAGCTCAGACCACGGCTTTTTTTTAGGAAAGAAAAAGCTGCCCTGCCACATGGAGAGGAGCTCTGTCTTCTGTAGGAGCTTTTGTTCAAGAGGTTTTGATGGGTGAGTACCCCCTTACTTGGAAGTGGCATCTCAGCAGCTGATGACACCTGAGGCCCACTGCTTTCTCATTTTTTAAACTATGCTTAATGTTTTTGCACCTGCCAAAGGCAGATGATGCCAATAAAGGACAGTTCTTCTTGTTGCCTTCAGGCCAAATGCTGAGTCTTAATGGCCTTATGCATCAGGGAAGGAGAACAGTGCCAGGGCTGATCCTTGCAGATGATCCCGTCCACTTATTTCAGTGGAGCAGTGGTCCACCAGGGATGAGTGCTGGAGTGATGCTGGAGTTCCCTGTAGTGCTGGGCCTGTTGGTGGGGTCTGACTGGAGGTACCCAACACCTTTGCTTTTGGTAGAAATTAAATATCCTTCATGACATTTTATGTTTAAGGGGGCAGGTCTAGCTCTCTTGAATGAGAAGGAGAGGTGCAGTTGCCACTCATGATGAAAATTGGCAATGAAAAAACCTTTTTCATGATAGACCCACAAAACCTGTGCAGTGTACAGAACTGGACATTGGGTAAACGAGGCATGCAACTGAAAGCATAGGTGAAACTCACTGTTTGGGATGCTTTTCATCATCATTGCCTTTTACTCAGCAAGAACTCCCCAAGTTAAAGTCAAGGTGCAAACATTTCTCATCTCCCTTCTGTGATCCATATTCACCTGTATTTGTATTATCTGTATTATTTTGTTACAAAAAAAAAAAAAAAAAAAAGAAAGGCAAATTCCTTCCACTTCTCTTTTACAAGACCCATTTCATGCTAAAGGTGCAAGAAATGGTTGCCATCACCCATGGTTACACCATCCCAATGTTTTCATGTAGTTGTTTGAATATGTCTGCCCAATGTAGCAACAAGTCTTTATCCTTCATGATGACAAATGACAAATTCCTTGTAAACCTTCTTATCCTACTTGTACAGCTGTGAGGTAACATAACAGCGCCTTGTATAAGTAAAACCAAGAGAATTTCTGAGAATATCTATTATTTTACAGCTGATAGGGTTTTGGACATGTGTTTCTGCTGTGCATGCTTCTGAGCAAACCATTTTTCTGGAAGAGTTGTTTACAGAATTGTAAGTCCCAGGGAGAATTTTTCAGGAAAATGGTCAGCTGAGACCACATCCACCTGCATTGTGTAGGTTAAATCCTTGGGTTAAATCCTTGCTGGAGATAAACGGCACTGTGTAGTTGATCTGGATGGTAGGAAGTGATTGCTGGCTGGCATCTCAGAAAAATGTGAGGTGCATCCTGAGGGGGGGGGTTGGAAGAGGGTCCTGCCTTCCCGAAGCCACTCACTACTCCAACAGGAGGCAAGTGGCTGGACAGTCTGGAAATAATGCTCTGTTTTTTTAAAAAGAAACAAGGCTGCTGCTTTCTCAGGTGATGTTCTTGATTGTGCAGCCTTTCTCCAAATGCAGGGAGTGTTTTTAGGTAGACTTCAGCAGTGCCCAAGGGTCACAATCAGCCCAAACAGCTGGCTTGAAGTGGGGCCCCAGACAGTGTAGGAGGTGAATTTACCTTGTGTTTTAAAACCACTTCCTTTGAAAGATGAGTGGCTCAAGAAAAAAAAAAAAAAAAAAAATTGGATAAAGACTTTGTAAATGAGACACAGAGTTAATTTTTTAAATGCATCACCTTCACTGCTTTGTTACTAACAGCAGCTCCAGAAGACCAGTTAACAGCTTCAGGAAGAGTTTTTCCAGGAAAAACTATTTTTTTAGTACAAAGCTATTTTGAAGCCCAAAGCTCTTCGGTTGCTTTAACATGTCACTCCTTTTTCAAACAAGCGCCGACAAACTTCAAAAATGTGACAAAGTGCACCAAAACCCCTTGAAATGTGCAGGTGCCAGGTTTACCAAGATGCATCCCAGCCCTCACCTGCAGACTGAACTTTGAGGATGGACCTTGCTGCCTGTGGTGGTGAGGAGGCTGGGGGAAAAGCATCCTCTGAAGGGCTTTTTCATGATGGGCGTTTATGGTCCCACAACCTTTCCATGCTAGTTCTGCTCTTTGTTAGGAAAGTAAAAAAATCTTCTCACAGGGTCACAGCCTCCTTTTGGCAACCACCTGCTCTGGCATGGGGTCCTCCACAGGCTGCAGGTGGATATGTGCTCCACTGTGGACCTCCATGGGCTGCTGGGAGCATCCTGCCTCACCATAGTCTTCGCCATGGGCTGCAGGGGGAATCTCTGCTCTGGCTTCTGGAGCATCTCCTTCCTTTTCTTCTACACTGACCTTAGTGTCTGCAGAACTGTCCTTCTCTCATATTCTTAATCCTCTCTTCAGCTGCTGTTGTGCAGCAGTTAATCCCCCTTCTACAATTTGTTATCCCAGAGGCACTACCACCCTTGGTAATGGGCTCAGGCTTGGCCTGTGGCAGGTCTGTCTTGGAACTGGCTGGCATTGGCTCCATCAGACATAGGGGAAACTTCTGGCATTTCTTCACGGAAGTCACACCTTGTTACCAAAGTCTTGCCATGCAAACCCAATACAACTGGTCAGAAGAGAGAGGGGCATATGAACTTTTCTGTCTACTGGCTAAGGAGAAGTCTGCTGAGTGTGATGGTTGTGATGACCTGACAAAAAAAAGTGCCCATCCCACTTGTGTGCTTTGGTGGTGTGATGCATTTGAAGTGCTTCTGCCTTTCCTGCAAATCCCAAAGCTGTCCATTGAGCCTGGCAATCACATCCTGACCTGCTCCATTAAATGCACATTGCACACTGTGCCTTCCCTGCCAGAAGTGCAGCAGTGTAGTCATTATGCTCTTGCCCTGATTGTGTTGCTAACTCATAAAGCTTCCAGTGCAGGAAGGGTAATGCATGAAGCTCATGCTTGCAGCTTGTCTGAAGGAAAATGTACCAGCAGGGCATTCATGCATTGAGTGAGCATTGCTAGTTAACGCCTCTTCCCAGACACACCTTTTTGGTAAAGACCAAAATTTGTCTTTCACAGCACCCTGTCCTTGCTCTATTGCCAGTGTAAGGCATAATAAGGTCCAGCACTCTCATTCTCATAAGCAAAGTCACAGAGCTGAACTTCCTGCAAAGTTACCTGGTTTGCAGTGGGCTCTTTGAATCAAGCAGGAGCCAGCCAGATGAATGGAAATGGGGAGGTAGTGACAGCTGAAACATATCTGGCATTTACAACCTGCACCTTCATGCAAGCAGAGTTTGCAAGTGAAATGTATGTTCAGAGAAGATGACCAGGTGGGTAGTACTTCTCCTTTGAGGCTGTTCCACTGGGGACCTCCGATAGATCCAAAACTTAAATTTGTGCTTTCTGTGCTACTTGGGGGCTCATGGGCATGCCAAAAGCCCCCAAGTTTGTTGTTCATCATTAGAAGTATATTTTCAGTAGAGACAGTGAATTTTTTAGAATAGAGTAGAAGCTCTTTCTGTTTATTTTTTGCATTTTTTTCCTCCAGTTTTTACTCCACTCAAGGTTTCAGTGAGGCAGCACAAGCAGATACACTGCTAGTCCCAGTAAATACATATAGTGGTAGCTGCCTGTGAGACTCAAAGTGGAAGACCAGGCAACAACTTTTGGCACTGGAAGGGCTAAAATGGTTAATTGTGTATTTGCATCAGTCTTAATTTTGAAGTGCAGGCTGCATTTTGTGCAAGTTGTTAAACTGTAATAGCAAGCAATGAGATTTCAGCAAGGGGAGGACAAGAACCCACAGCTGTGAGACACTGACAGGTTGTCATGACCTGACAAAATTAATCTTCAAACAATGCAAGAGTTGGCTCAGTCAGTCCCAGAAAACTATTTGTAATTACCACTAAAATTTGATGAAGGCAGGAAATGTAACAGAAGACTCAAAAAGTGCATCATGACACCTGCACAGCAGATTGTACTATAAAAACCTGTTTTCCCCTGAAGGGGGAAATGAGGTGATGCTGACATGCAGGAGCAGGACACCTGGCACATCTCTTGGCACTGCTGAGCCTTTTTATACCTTCTCCTGTGAGGCTTTCTGGAGCATGGTTTAAATGAGAGTACCAGAAGGTGGGTACAGATTTTTCTGGATAAATGCATCTGGTGACAATGACTTCTGGCCACACTGATGAGATACTTCAAGCAAACTTCTGAAGTTCTTGATTTATTATGATTTTTTTTTCTCAGTCTGGTCCCAATTAGTATTTTTATTGTTGACCTGAATGCTGGACTGTGGCATGTTCTTCTGACATCTACAGATGATGAAGAACTGGGATGCACTGCCCTGAAGCACTGGAATAATGATAATGATCTTGGCAAACTGAAAAAGTGGTGTGGTTAATAAAAGGAATTACTCTGAAAAAGGACAGGTGCAAACACTTGTTTGTGCAAACAACTTGTTTGCATCCCTGCAGTATGTCTGGGAAACTTCTTCCCCTTCTGATAGCTGGCAACCTACTTCTGGACACACTGAGTAGAAAAGAAGAAATATAAACCCCTACATCATCAGCACAAGACATGAAAGATGTTATCTCATACTGCTCATGCATGCTGATCAGAGATGTCTGGGAGGTGGCTGAGGCAGGGGGACTGAGGGCCACATGAGTGTGCCTGTTGGGAGTCCTCATCCATGAAAAGGTAGACACAAGAACACTTGGATGTTGCGTCCTTGGGTGCTTGGTGGCCCTGAGGCCATCTGTCCCTGGAGAGATGGCCTTGAAGATGCCTGGACTTGGAAGCATGCACCGTGGAGGGTAAGAGCAGAGATTATTCTCTTGTCCCTGTCTCCTTACCTCTCCCTCCTCCTTCCTTGCACCTTGTTTTTGTATAAATAAAATTAGGACAAAAAGGAACCAAAACACCCTGGAGGACCATGAACAGTTGTCATAAAGGATGTAGCAAATACAGGTTATTTTGGAAGTTGTGGGTTTCTGCCATCTATCTCTCCACAGAGACCAATGCACTGGAGGGGAACAGGGGATCAGGGATACTCCCTGGTACAGTACTTCCTACTGAACTCTGCGGGCACTTGAGGCTATTAAGTACCAGCCTCCTGGGTGCTGCAGACAAAAAACCCCAAAACAAAAGCAGTAGAAAGTGGAAAAATATGTTTACAGACACCTTTAAGAGCAGGATCTATGTCCAAACCAGGGCTGGTGGGCTCTGGGCATGGCAGCTATGGAGACACACCAGCATTGCAGTCAACTCACTGTGATGATGGGAGGGATGGAGCTGCAGGCTTGGATTGTGAGTTAGACTTCAGCCTATACCTGGGGCTGGAAAAGGCTTTTCCCTCAGAGCAAGTTCCTGTGCAACTCATACTTGGATGTGGGCTTGTCTAAGCCTGCCCAGCAAAGGCAGCCTGTGTCCAAGGTCTGCAAGGCAACTGATGAGGGATGAGTGATTTTTTTGGGAGCACACCATGAGCCCACAGCAGGGCTGGCAGGAGCCCTGGTCTGGCTCACTGGGATGCATCACTGCCTTGAACAGAGGCTGCTGAAGCACTTAGTGGGGATGCACAACTGCTGATACCACATCTGTGAAGGCAAAAGACTCTGGCTGGACGTAGTTGCTGCATCTCCAAGGGAAAGAAGAGCACAAACAGGGTAAAGGAAGGGGGAAAAAAGACAAAAAAGCTGTATGAGATGCTGCAGAGATGGGAGAAAGATACAGCTGCAGTCACACAGAGCACAGAGAAAGTGAAACTGTGTCTTGGGCTATCACTCTGTGGCTGCCAGTTCAACTCGGACGTGGAGAGACGGATGTGGGAAGGTGTGGGGGCAAAAGGGTTTCTGCAGAAAGTGGCAGGGCACAGGCAGCTGTTTCAGACTTGCAGGAGATTCACTATCCTATTGTGAGAATTAAGCTAAAGTTCAGGAATGTGGCCAGCTCATACAAGAATTTTATTTGGACATGTCAATCAGACTGCATCAAATCCTGGCTGAAACATCACAAGGCTGGCAGGGAAACAGTCATCTTCATCTGACCTTTTTTATTTTTTTTTTTTTCTGGCCAAACTGGAGCAGTATGTACTTGCTTTGCTCATATGGTAAAGGCAATACTTCCTCCTAAAGATGCTTTGGAGGAAGACCAATGAAAACAGCCTGTTTTAGGACAAAGACAACAGCTGAATGTTGGTTTTCACCAAGAGCAGAGCAAAATTCCTTCAGAAAAGGACGCTTAAGGACTGTTTTACCCATGGGAGCAAAGATTTTCAGGTACCTGGGTGCAAGCATCATTTTCAGGGAGAAGGTGGAGGACCTTCTGATTGTGATGCAATGTAGACCTCTTTTCTACAGTGGTGTGGGAACTGTGCATTGCTCAGATAAAGGATCCAATGCCCCAACAAAAATCCCAATGTGGGGACCCTCTCTTGTGGGGTTGCCAGGCTGGTTTGAGTCAGGATCTGTGTCTGCAGTCAAAACACAGGCTACTGGGACCCCAGGTAGACAGATTTGGGGTTGTGTGGCTATGGGAAGTATCACCAGGGCTAAAAACCTGTTCTCAGGCCTTCCACTGTTTCTGTCCTGGGCAAGGGTGTTGGGGGCAATGGTGACTGCTGCCCACTGCCTCCTCCCAGAAGCAGGAATACACCAAGTCTGACCTGAATCTTTCCAGACAAGACTGAACACCATGAAACAACCTGTCTGGCTTTCTTTGAGTTTCTCTCTTTTTTTGTTCCTCTATTCTAACAGGCACCTTCAGCAGAGAATATGCAGTCACAGTACTTAAATTCTGGTTGCGTCAGTCTCACAAACTGATCTGGTAGGCAGTGCTGCAGTGGCTAGAGCCTGAGGGAAACTGAAATCCTGCCATTTTCTTGGGAAATTTTGTGAGGACTAAGCAGACCAGACTGCAGAGCTACAGCAGGCAAGGCTCTGCACACTCTTGCAAAAAGGTAATGGTAAGCCTGAAGGCCCAAACCCATTGCATCCTAAGACTAAGTGTTTTGCCCACTCAGATCTTTTTTACTTCTCAGTGTTCCAGTTATTTGCTGCTTTTATGGTCCTGATGATCTACTATGTTAGTGGACATGTGGCTCTCCCATGGTTTCTTGCATATTTCTCTGTCTGCCTTTGAGGCAGAGGGTACCCTGGTAGTGGTGACATGTGGCACTTTTCCTCCTGCATCCTCAGACACCCCACCACATCTCTGACAGCCTCAGCAGCCACTGACTACAAGTTCTGCTTTGGAGACATGGGCTGGCAGCAGTACAGCCTCAGCCCAGACTGTATCTCTCCATCTTCAGTGCATGGCTGGGCAGATTATCTGCTGCCTGTGCTGTAGTTTCCTCATCTTCATAGATGACATCAATACCTGCAAGTCTTGCTATGGAAATTAATTACATGTGGCTGTGATCTGAAAACTGGCCAAGCTAATTCCTGTCTGCAGAGGATCTGCCCTGTGATACTCAGAACACCAGCCTGGCATCACAGCACATGACATCCACACCTCGTCTTGTCAGAAGAAGAGTGGCAAACCAACCCAGCTGCAGCAGTGCATGGGTGCAGGTAGAAACTGAGGGTGGCAGCAGCATCCATCCCATCAACTCAACATATCTAGGCAGGGATGGCAGACGAGCCTGAGCTTCTGGCACCCTTATATAAAAGCCTGCTGCCCAGGCAGCCAGCTCTGCCTTTGAGTGCAGGGGACCAAGGAGTTCTGTAGCCCTGTTACAGTACAGCAGGATGCCCCACAAGACTTAATATTCCTCCTGGAGTCAAGCCTAAATTTTGGCATGACAGCTGCGTAGTTCGAGATATAGGGGCCAGTGCAGCTTCCTGCCAGTATGCCTTCCTGCCAGAGGGACAACAGCTTTGTTGTCCTGGAGACTGACCTTCCCTCACAAGACCCCACAGAGGTTGTCTGCTCAGGGTCACATTTGCCCTGCTTCCCGCTGTGTGAAAGCACCCCTGCTTCCTGCAGGAGGTGTGGCACTCACTTTTGACTTTAAAACACGCTGCTGTGGGGCTGATTGCACCCAAGCACTGCGGAGATGTACACCTGTGTGCAGTTCCTGCAAGGCGCTGAGACAACACGCTGGGCATTGCTTCTCCACGTGGCTGCTGTGTGGAGCTGAAAGGGGTCAGCTGCCCCTGAAAGGGGTCTGACTGTGCCAGGCTGCAGGGCACTGGTGCTGTGCATCTGGCTCACTGCTTTGTAGTCCTGAAGATGCATGTCTGCCTCACTCTGCCTGCATAGGCAGGGCACAACTAAATCTCCCACCAACAGGCTTTTGACGCTTTTAAATTAGGGGAAGTCACTTTAACCATGGGCAGCTGATCTGCAGCTCACTCTCCATCCATGCCTAGGGACATGTGGAGCTGGCACAAGAGTCTGCACTACTTCCCCACAAGTGGCAGACAGCGGCTCCCCTGTGCAAGTGTGTGTGTATGAGGGAGGTGTAGAAATAACTCCTCTGTTGGGGAATATTGGCAATAAAGGTTTTCTGGTAGCACAGATTGCATGGATTGAGTGATGTCACTTTATTTCCCAATGGAATTTTTTGGTGTGTTGGACAATGTGGAAGATCCAGTTGTGGTCTTGTTGTCCTTTTACAGGACATTTCCTGTATTTCCTGCGTTAGCCCACTAATGCCTCATACAGATCCTGATCCTTGATTTGCATTTCATTAAACTACAAGGGCTGTTGCCCAGCTATGAATACTGATTGCTGGGGATATTTTCTGCTGCTTTTGGGTCCGAAGGCACCCCCTGGTGATGAGGACAAGGTGGAGAAAGACAGTGCACCTAGCTACATGTCAAATGTGACAGGGTCCTGAGCCTTTTTGGGTCTGACAGGGAACCTGGCACCAGTAAAGCAAGTTCTTGTGCAAGCCTACTTCAGATGTTTTTTGCTTCAGTCTTTAATGCTAAGATTGGTTGTCCTCAGGGTAGCTGAGCTGAAAGGCAGGGATATGGAGTAGAATAAAGCCCCTATAATTCACAGGGAAATGGTCCCTGCTGGTGTATCCCAGGGTTCAGTGCTGCTGTCAGTTCTGTTTAAAATCTTTATCGATGATCTGGATGAAGAGACTGATTGCACTTGCAGTCAGTTTGCAAATGACACCAAGCTGAGTGGGAGTGTTGATCTGCTTGAAGGCTTTGCAAAGGGATCTGGACAGTCTAGAATGGTGGGCTGAGGCCAATTGTATGAGGTCCAACAAGGATAAGTGCCAGATGCTGCACTTGGGTCACAAGAACCTCACATGATGAAGGGAGGAGTGGCTGGAAAGCTACCCAGCAGAAAAGGACTGTGGGGTACTGGTCAACATCTGGCTAAACATGAGCCAGCAGGGAGCTCAGGTGGCCAAGAAGGACAATGGAATCAGCCTGTATCAGCAATAGTTTTGGACCAGGACCATGGGACATGACTGTCTCCCTTGTACTGGACACTGGTGAGGCCCCACCTTGAATGCTGTGCCCAGATTTGTACACCTGACACTGCACACCTAATGTAAGAAAGACATTGATGTGCTGGAGCATGTCCAGAAAAGAGCAATGGAGCTGGGGAAGGTTCTGGACCACAAGTCTCATGAGGGGTGACCAAGGAAGCTGGTATGTTTAACCTGGAGAAAAGGAAACTACCTGAAAGGAGGTTGTAGCCAGGTGAGGGTCGGTCTCTGATCCCAGATAACAAGTGACAGGACAAGTGGAAACAAGTTGCATGAGGGAGGTTTAGACTGGATATTAGTAAATTTTTTTTCACTGAAAGGGTTGCCAAGCATTGAAAATGGCTGCCCAGAAGTCACCATCCATGGAGACATTTAAAAGATATGTAAATCTTTAGTGGTTTAGTGGTGGTCTTGGCAGTGGGAAGTTAACAGCTGGACTCAATGTTATTAAAGCTGTTTCCCAATCTTAACAATTCTGTGATTTGGTGGTTCACTTTTGCTGCATAGCTTTTACCTCCATTGCCCTAAGGCTCAATTACAGATCTTCTGGGAAATGTAAATGGATAGACAGGGCTCCCTTTTCTAACTCTTGGTCCTTAAGTGCTTGATGGTTTTCAGAGTGCTGGTGTCTGTGTACCAAGTAATTTATGCCCAGTCAAACTGCATTCTATACTACTTTTGCATCTTTTCATGAATAACCTGAAAGTCTCAAAAAACCCCCAGTAGCTTCTTGAAAGCAGAAACATAAGAAACCTTCTGGATTTAGCTCTCTGACTGTACAGTGTGCTTATTATGCTGTGTCATGCCTTGATTTACACTAACTCAACTCATCAAGTCCAGTGCTTCCTTAGAGGGAGCCCAGCCCACAGGTAACCCAGAAAACTCATATGCTTTTTGGTGCAGTGGGATATCTGTCCCACTTACATTCAATCCTTTGTTTTATTGAACCCCATAGCTACCATCAGTGACTCCTCCCTGAGGCGTCCTCAAAAGTGGTATTTATACATGGCAGCCACTCATATCTGGTTAATGTAATCCTGCCAGGGATAAAATCAGAACAACCCCATGCTTCTGGAACACTTAGGCTGCAAGAGGACACTCTGGACAGGCACTGTACGATGTGATCCTTGGTGGCATGAACAGGGTCTGCTTGCCCCCTACCCCTGGCTGGATGTGCTTATCTTCCCTTATTTATCTGACATTTTAGAGTGTCGCAACTCAATTTTGTGACACTCCTCCTCCTCCCATGTGGATACCAGCTGCCAGCACACACAGGAATGGCAGGAATATTATCTCACTGGTGCTGGCCAGAGAGAAGTCATACTACCAAAACTAAGATGAAATAAAATTCTTACAATCTCTGCTGCTGCATCTCGCCAGTGCTGTAGGTTGGTCTTGGTTTTGCTCTCCTCTTATCTGCCTAGAACTCTGCCAGTGTTGCTTGTTCACATGAAATCCAAATCAAGTGAGGGTGGGAATAGTGAGGTCACCAGCCTACCTTCTCACTTCCCTCCCTCCCCAGGGGCACATTCTTTTTAAATTTTTTTTTTCCCCCTCAGGAAGCACTGACTTGTAATTTCTAATGCCAATTTCACATAATTTCCCTTTAATGTGATTATCCTTCCTTCATGTAATTTATTCTCACACGTGCTTATAGCACTTCCCTCCAATAAACAAGATTAATTAATGAGCTGTTTATGCCTTGCCCTACATTGTTAACCTAGCTATTTAATGAAATCATACCAGACATCTGGCCTAACAATACCTGACTGGGCAGCCACCTCTTTTATCAACTTTCTACATTCAGCTGATGGCAGATATTCAGTGCAGGCACTTAGGAGCCATCTCACCAGTGTCTGCAGGGCCGACACAATTTTTCATATTTATTATAATCTTGTACTGACTAAGGCTGCAGCCCAGAAGAATGCTTAAACATGTTATTAACCGCATAGGTGCAATTAAGTACCTCTAATGGTTGTATGACATGACCATACACTTAAGTGCTTTCTAAACTGCAGCTTTCTTGAGGCTTCCATTCTTGTCATACCACACAGCCTCCCATTTTGCCACCTTTCTTTTCCAGCATGGATAAACCTCCCCTCACCCTTGGGAATTCCCCAAATGCCCCATGCTAAGTGAGATAGGTCTGGAGTTGCGTCCAGGTTCTCCCTGGGCACAGCTGTAAGTTGGTCCCTGTTCAGCACGACCAGTAACCACTGCAAGCATTTCTGCCCCCATCCTACTTGCCAGGGATGAACTATGGTCCTTCCTGGACTCCCATGTCAGTTTCCTGGTGTTACTGCCTAGCTCCACCCTCTCCCTGTCCTGAGCCAGGGCAAGGCCAAACTCCAAGGCCTTGGTTTTTGTGGAAGGCGTTGTGAACCTACCTTTTCCTTGAAGAATTGTCTGCCTCCCCAGCTGAGCCAGGGATGGGCATGCAGCCTGGCTTTGGTGCTGTGTGTGGCTTGAAGGCTGTCAGTTGATATTGCACTCCCCAGACGCAGAGGAGAGCAGTAATTCCTTAATAACTACACTGGCACTGAACAATGCCTTGGACCTGCTTACGATATCTCATAAGGTATGTACACATGAGGTAGATGGGGTCTTTGCATATTGCTGGACTCCTGTGTCCTGTGCACCAGCCTAGGACCCTGCTCACGACCTCACCTATGAAACTGTAGCTTCCTGGAGAGAGCTGCATAAAGACAGATGCAGAAATCAGTTGGGATTTCTCCACGATAGTGGAGCAGATGTCAGGGAAGAGGGCAACCCTAGGCTGCTGCAGTGCAGTAAGAGAAGGCAACAGCATCTTCTCCCCAGCTATTGCAAGCTGATCTGGATGTGCCTCTGCTCTGTGCCTTTGGTGTCTGCCTGGAAAATGCAGACACACCCCCCCAGCAGCTACAAGCATAACCTGTATCTGTAAAATGAAAAGCATGGCCAAGGAGTGCAAGAGGAAGGAATGGCAAGGTGAGGCAAGGCGAGGCAGCAGCAGCTGAAGGAGTGCTCAGCTGTGTAGGGCTGCCACTGTGTACTGCAGAGGCTGCCAGCCCTGCCTGCCCTGGCAATTGCAGAGCTTCATCACCCTTCACACTGTGCCTCCCTCCCAGCCAGTGAAGCTGTTGGCTTCACATCCAAGGAATCCTGGTGACTTCTGAGTTAGCTGCAAAAAATCATGCCACTCCCAACTGAGAAGGAAGTACTACAGACTATTGAAAACAAAGTGAAATAAATGGACTGTACTGAGGAAGCAGCTAGGAGGAGATGGGAAGGGAAGGCATGACTAACAGCAGCCAGGAATGTCCTGGATTTGTTTGAGGGGTATAGGTGAGCTGGGATTGGTGACTGCTGTGATTGTTCTTTGCCACCTGCTTGCATAACAACAGACTGATTTCCTGAGATATAGCATGGCAAAATTGTCATCCAGGAGAGAAGAGCGTTCAGTGGAGATCCAGGGTCAGTCCTCACCATGCTCTTGGCTTGCTATGTAGTGCAAGCCAGCAGTACCACAGTGATTACCTGTCTCTGCCCAGTAGCCTCCTTTTCTGGCCTTTGCCATGGAGGCAGGTCTGGGTCCAAACAGAACTGGTGCCAGTCTGGACTCGATCACATTGTCATAGCTTCAAAGTTTCTGGAGACAGAGAAAGAACTTGAGTTTTCAGGAGAATCTGTTCAGCAGATGGTTGCAAATGAAAATTTGAAGGAGGAAGATTTGCATTCAGCAAAGACACTAGACTGAAAAGATTAAGGTTAGTGCTGGTCCACTGCGCTAGCAATGAGGTGTGCAGATGACATCTGCAGAAGGGCTATCATTAGTAAAGATGATAATAATGCTTAAATCTCATCTGTCGTTTTAAAACTGCAGCACCTTGGGGGAGAAGGTAGGGCTAATCTGACCCATAAAATGGGAAGATTTGAAGTGACTTTCTTGTGGTGGCACAATCTGCCACTGGCTGGTAGAAACTCACGTCCTCTTTACCAGGCCATGCATGTGGCTTCTTACAGCACAAAGAAGTATGTGGTCATGCTGGTCCATCTACAGGAGGGACATCTGGCAGGATGGACAAGCCTGCGCTGAGCAACCACGTCCATCAGCTTGTGAAGAGCACCAGCTTTTGTAGTGCTCCAAGCTCAGCAGGGAGAGGTGGTAAGCCTGCAGAGCTTGACATTGGCAGGCACTAGCAACACGTCAGGCTAGAAAGCAAGGGTAATGGAAGTGCAGCCCTGCTCCTGGGAGAGGAGCTCACTGTAAATGGGATGGATATACGAAGTAGTGCTCTGCATCATGTGCATGAATGGAAATAACCTCAAGAAACAGATGAATAATGATACTGCATATTCCACCTGGCTTGCCTCTGGGTACTGCAATTCCTGTCTCTTGGTGCTGGAGATGTGTAGTCTAAGTGTGTTCTCCCAGAAAAGAATCTGCAGTGCAGTTAAAGCAGCAGGGATCATTTCTGCAGTGAGGATCCAAACTGCTCTAAGACATTTCAGAGGTGCACAAACTGTTGCTGCACTGAGATGCAAAAGAGATCTCTGGTCAGACTGTCAAAGTGTAAGGGTGACTTCTCATGTTAACAAGTGCTGGCACACACTAACCCTGTCCAGTGCCCCCGCACGAAATCTGAGTCGACACCCAAACATTTCCCAGTGTACTTCCAAGCAGCGAGACATAGGTGTCAGTAGACTCCTTTCAGAGTTTTAGCTTGTTCTATGGTCGCAACAAAGAGAACTGGCCGGGGAAGGAGCCTGTTCTTACTACATGTCCCTTCAAATAAGGCAGTTCTCTGTATTTCCAGAGCACACACAAGATCTAAGTCCATGTGCACAGGCACCCCAGCTCTCAGGATTTTACCCATATTTCAAATACTGAAAATCTGAGATGCAAATTTCTACCTTTTTAATAAGATACACATTAAATTTCAGGGCTTCATTAACAACACTATCAGTAACCTCACACCACCTTCTGAGTTGCCGGCTTAGGGCAAGGCTTTCAAACACTGACCGCATTTTGCACTTCCAAGTCTCCACTTATGCCTGTGTATCCAAACATTGACAGGTTTACAACATTATCTCCAAAAACTTTACATTCTAAATCTTTTGCCTGTTATGCATATGTGCTCCTTGTTTGGAGGAATGGTGTTTGAGTTAAAAAATTTCTTCCTGTTACAGTGATTCTTTACCTCATTTGTCCAGGAATATGGGCATTTCCATACCTTTAAAAATTCCAGTACTGGTGCAGAATAAAACAAATTGTATCTCCTTCAGTGGTGAGTGAAGCAGGTTTTGATCTATCTCTTCATGACAGTGGTAAATTTGGCCTTTACAGGTTTAAAAATATGCCCCTAGCAGAAAAAAGAATTTGAAAAATGAGGTGCGAACTGCATTTTTATCTGCATATCAAATCTGGATTAAGCCAACACAACCTCTTAAGTTTGCTGGCAATTGTTTTGTCTTTTTGCTTGAATGGAGGTCTATTTTTGTAGTCATTGCCATCAGATCCTAAAGATTAATAGATTAATATAATTGTTGTGAGGGTTTACAAAAGGAATGCCATGTTGCCTCTACGTAGGTACTAAACAGGGTGCAACTTTATTTACAGTGTAAAGTGCATCACATGGAAGTCGTTTAAAACACACAACAAGCAGTGCCATAAATGACAATACAGTACTGGGTAGGGAGGGGAAAATATTCCAGCAAGTATCAAAACATCATCAATAGCACTAATACGACAGCCTCTAGTTTCAGCTATTCTGTCCTAACACCACACCTCCTTACCAAACGTGTTCACTGGGTTGATCTCAGAACTCCATGTACAAGTCACTAGTGTGAAGCTGCGGTGCTAAAAGCTATTCTCCAGCCCTAAATTGTCCAGCAATGTCCTGCCAGATCTAAGCACTCTCCTCACCACTGCTTCTGCTCTGGAGATGACAGGACAGAGTCAGAGAACACACCAGAGAAGCACACTGGAAAAGGGACAAAAACATGAGAATGACATATAAATAAAGATCTGCTTTTCTCACATATGCACTCTTTCCCTTGAGAAGTCCTGTGCTGCTCACTGCAGCTTCCCTTCATTTGCTGTTAAGGCAGCAAGGAAGTCAAGGAACAAAGTGCCTACAAATGGTGGTGACTGTGTTGAAATGTGGACATTACTTACTGAACACTAACTTCAGTCAAAGCTGTAAACGCCGATGGCTGTGGAGCTGGGAGACAGAAGATTTTTGCTAGGTGCTAGCAGTGTCCATTAGAAAAAGAAGGTTGTGGGAGCTAAAACCACAACTCTTCAGCTGGTTGCAGCTCCCACTGGGAAGGAATCTACATTCACATTAATCTGATCCCCTAATGACTCCTATTCTTTACTATATGTTTTTCTTTTAATTGGCTGAAAGCTCCTAATGGCTGACAATTTTGCTTGTTTCTTTCTTCCCCATTTCTGGTCTTGGGCTAACAGCCATCAGTTATGTGTCAGTATTTACTAGAGCCCTGTTACTGTAACTGTGAGCTCATTTTGGTGTCCTATCACTTTCCTGTATCAGGGTTCATGCATAAAAGGAAGGTACATCCATAAAGTGGGGTGGGGCAGTTGTGAACACTCTTCATCTGGAGGGTAACTAAGCAGGAATAGGAAGTTACAGAAGGTAAAATTTATTTCTCTTTTTCTTTCCCAATGATAACTGCAAATTACACTTTTCTGTTATTATTGGGAAAAAATGGAGCTTCTGATCAATGACTCGTGTCCTGACTCTAAGATGTTTTTTCATAGATCAGACTTTTTGCTAACTGATAACAGTTACCAAACGTGACTTTGAAAGATGCATGTGATTTCTGTCTTGTAATTCCACCACCCCACGTAATCATAAATTTTAACATTTCAGTTCATCAGAGCATGACTTAATGGTGGCACTCATGTGTGTGTTTTCCTCAGACACAGTGGGATCACCAGTCTGAGAATGAGAAATCTGATAACATGTATGCTCTCAGTATTTCTCAGTCAGCTGAGCATTTCTGCCTGTGTGTGTTCTCAAGAGAGGCCTTTCCAATTTTTTGAGAATTCTGCACAACAAAGCCGCAACATTTTGGCAAGCAGATAGCAAACTTTCACCTGTAAACCTAGCTGGTGCCTTCTCTCTCCATCTCAGGGGCCATCAGATATTGGGATCCAATCCTAAAATATCAAAAACATTCACCTAGCAGATACCTGTGAAGAGATGTACTTCATTTATATAGGAAAGGGATGGTGGTTACAGGCAGGTTGTGAGTCTCATGGCAACTGGAAAGTGTAAATTTTAGAGATTCATCTGCCTCCTGCTGCTGGATCCTGGATTATTCAGCTTAGAGCTACACCTGAATGGCCTGTAGTTCAGAAAGCTTTGAAGGCTCTTGTTGGCTACACTTAATCCATTCTTCTCTGAATGAGATGATGTTCCCTCCTCTCTTTTACTAAGTAATCTCACGTAAAACTCATGCTGATGCCTCTCATTAAGTCACTCTCCAATGAAGTCAATGTCACATAAACTACACTACAGAATCTTATGCTCACCAGAAACTGTGGTTACAACACAGACATGCAGTTATAATTTTTATCAACTGAAGTTCCAAGACAAGGCCCAATGCAGAGTTTAGTGGCTCATTCAGCCTTGTGTAACACACTTTACTGTTGAGTTGCTGGACAGTAGTATGCTTTGCCATATTCTGTTTAATGATGGCTGGCAGTATAGTATAGTTTAATTAGCTTACTTAACGTAAGAAATGGGAGGGACTTCACTTTAAACAACCACTTCCTCAGTGGATTGTAGGAATCTTTACATTTGTATGTGTATGTGTGTATGACACCTGTGTAGCAGCATATATTTGATAATACTTTTATAAATGAAAAATACAGAGGATTTCTTTAAAAATTGAAAGATGTATCACAAAATAAAATACAAAACAAGGGAGCTGGGGAGGCATGGGGGAAGGGAAAAAATGGATTTGATTTACAATGCATTAGAATCCAAGCCCTGGTGCCTAGGCTGAAGAAAGATATCTGAATGTAGAATTGCTGCTCTGATGTTAAAAGGGATAGAATCCAGCCTTCCGTTTCCTGCATCAAAAAACCCAAACAAAATAAAATCAGTGTTGTGTTGAACATATCAAATGATCAACAGTGATGCATAAGAGGATGGTGTCTGAAAGTATACCAAGGATTAGAATGCCACAGCTCAAAGGCAGAGGTGTAGAGTGGCCATGGGAAATAGAAATAGCTGACATTTAATTTAAGTCATGGCTCATCACAGAGTAGTTTGGCACTAGTCTTATAATGAATGCTGATAAAAACTTTCAGCTTCCCCTTAAAATCCACACCTTGTTAACCTGCAGCAGGGAATCTCTGCTATCATGTTATTTGCCTGTATTGTTCAGAATTCCCAGAAAGGTATCATATACCATAAAGAGCCACAAGTAACTGAGGCCAAAACTTAACAAAATATGAAACAGATCTCAGAGCTTGTTTCTGTCTTCAGTTCACCCACCCAGTTATATTTGGGAAATGTCCTCTCAAACAGCTCTGGAAGGGATGAGCTGCTAGAGCCCAATCCTGAAGGGCTAATGACCTACCTTCTGTGTTCTGTTGCACAGAGCTATGGACGTGGACAAAAAAACCCAACAAAAGAAGCCAGGGAATAGCCTGACACTGCTTTGTCTCTCATGAGATAAACTCCACTATTTTTGGCTATTTTGTCTGCTGCATTTGGGCTTCTCTGCTTCATGTCCTAAATGGAAATACTACCAGACTTCAGTGTATACCTTTCAGTCTAAAGCTGAAAGATACTGTTTGTTTGCAATACATTTAAGTTGCCTCACTAAGGCACATATAATCACAGCTGACAAATGAACACTATTTGTTCTGGACAATGTGATTTCTCAGTCAAGCATCTCTTCTACAGCTTTAAGATAAACTGTCTATCAGAGAGACAGGAAGGAATGTCTGTCACTATCTGCCCAGAAAGATGAACAGAAAAAATTACAATGCCACAGGCTTCATCTGTTCCCTGCAGAAAAATATTAATATTCATCTGGTTCTGTTTAGCTCTCCATGATAATGACCACTGTGTTCAGCAAGAGCCCATGTGAGTTGAGGTATACACATTTTTTGCTATCATGGCCCTAGAGCTGCCAAGAGATTTGAACTTGGACGTGCCTCAGAGGCACCTTGTTGTACTCTTTAAATGATTACATCACTCAGTGCTGGGTGTAAGATGACTTATTATTTATGACAAATGTTGCATGACCCCAGTCTTGGACATGGACCTAGCTGAGGTATATACAATTCAAAATGAACACTAGTAAAGAGTAAGCCACCAAAATTTCCCTAAGAACATTCTGTATTACATGTCAAAACCCCACTTCCATTTACATAATGAAAAAATCAGTCTAAACATTGCGGGTTTGCCTGTCTGTTTACATGTAAAGATACAATTTTCTGAGTTTTCTACAAGTTTGGCAATCATTTTGCAGAGTACCCTCTAAGGTCTTTCCATATTGTTCATAAAACTTGAGGCATCTAAAGGTTACTGATTTACAGAATCTAGAGATGCTCAAAATGTTAAAATTATTTGCTCATTCCTCCGATTTAGAGTTCAAAAGGGTGTGATTCAGCCTAGCCCTGGGACAGTGCTCAATGACACTTACCTAGAGCAGTCAGGTCCAGTCCAGGAAGAGGGACAGTAGCACCGATTTGGTCGTATGCACCTCCCACCATTTAAGCAAGGCAACTGGCAAACAGCTGCACACAAACACACACAAATTTGCATTAATGAGCACATGCACAACAAGCTGATTTAGTAGCAGGACACTGAAAATCCATCCTGCCTTTTTCTGTTAAGAATGGGAAGGGCAGCCTGAGAAGCACACGTCTGCTAAGTGCGGTTTGACTCCCTCTAGCACTTTTGCTCTCTGATGCATTGTATGAGCTGCCTGAAACAGCGAGTGTGTAATTTTACATTGTCTTAAAGATTCTGTTGTTCTTTGATTCCAATTAAGACAACAAAGGAATGCAAGCAGAAGTAGGAGCAAGAATTAGAAGAATCATGAGATGAACAGGAGAACAGGAATAAAATGTAGACTCTTTTTTTTTTTTTTAAAGGAATGTGACAGCTTAACACTAGCCAGGACAAGCAGACACCAGACATGGGAAAAACGTATAGAAAGAGACAGCATAAGCAGAGGAAGCTGAAGGTCAGAAAGCCATGTGCAGATCAGTAGCAAGCAAGGAGTAAGACTTCACAGAATGGCACCTGTATGAAGACAAGGAAAGGAAGCAGAGAATAACAGTAAGATCCTGAAAGACACTGGATCTTAGGGGTCTAAGAGGTGGGACTAGGTGCAACAGGGCATTAGCGAAAAACTCTCATCTGCCTTACAGGTCATGCTGAGCCTGGTTGAACATGCTTTAGTGTGACAGTCTAACCCAAGGGTATCATGCCAAACAAAAGTCAAAGTTTTAAGTCTTCCTATCAATTTTGAGATTGAAAGGTAAACCACACAATTTATAGAACAATTTAGATATACACTTAATGAGATCCTTCAAACACAGACATTTATATTGCGGGAAAGATGTGAATACTTTAAAGCAGATAATGCCATGCGTAGAGGACAGACCTAAAGATACTAGTGAGGATGAAGTCTGGGTAATATTTTTGCAAGGAATATGCATCAGGAAGTGCTTATTATTATGGAATTACAGGAAATGGAAATGAGTAGTCACAGGAATGCAAAAAACCTACTCCAGTTCCTCTGGCCAAACAAGGACAAACAATGGCAGAAGGCTATAGTGATAGGCCATCCATATACAATTAAGTGCACCAAGTACATAATGTTGAAAATTACTTCTGATTTGGAATGCCTATGACCAAAACAGCTTTAGCTGTCACTGAAGTATTTCTCTATCACAGCAAAATGTCAATATCAGTAGCTGAAACAACAAGTGATTTAAAAACTTTATAAGCAGTGTTTATGATGCAGATGCAGTTGTTCACTATAATTTTTCCTTTAGCTACTGAAAAGCAAGTCAAGCCTGTACAGATTTGAATGGCTGGCCAAAAAGCCAAGAAGCCATCTATCCTCCTCAAGCACCTATTATAGCTGCAAAGCTTGTGAAATATGAGAGGAAATGATGCATTATGTGTTAGGCAAGAGTCCCTTCAAAAGACAATAGTTCAGAGTTAAAACGTTCTCTCTGGTATTTCAGTTTTCTGCAGAAGGATTTGGTTTGCAGTGTAACGCGTAGCTTATCCCCCAGATTCACTATTCTTATCAGTTAAACAAATACTATGATCATTCATTAACAAAGGCATGGACTCCTTCCCAGCTCACCCCATCGGCCACTTCAAAGTCTTGCAGGAAGGCAAAACTGGGCTTTCATGTTAAGTCCCTATTAAAAATCAGTTAAGGTGCACCTGGACAATAAAAATACAGTGAAGAAACTGAAATATATGTTTAAAAATAGCTAATATTTGTAAGCGTTTAAGATTTAACAATGACTGAAAGACGTTTCAGTAATCAGTCAGTTGCTGAGTTTTACTGTCTTTTTACAGGGAACTGTCTTCCAAAACCTGGTGTTCGTTCAGTCTTCATATTCAGAAGTCAGAAACCCATATTCTAAACTCATATTCAAATATTTTCCATGACTGCAGCCAACCTCATCTCACACAAACGGATTGGTTAGACCACAAACCTGGACACTAGAATCACTCCCATCCTAGCCCACCCTATTTTTGTGTGGTCCATGACCTTCACCTTTGGTTAGGTGCAAGTAAGAGATCTACTAAAAAGAAGTGCACATTGAATTTGCTCAAAGAACTTGGATGATAGCTAATGTAAGGTACCCATGTATGATGTGTCTATTGAACTCAATCACCCTTAAATCCTTCCTTTGGTGTACTCTCTGTCCTGATTTAGTACCCAGGCAATTAGTGGGCCTCCACCAAACCAGACAGCTATGTGATGGAAAACCTCTACAATACCTGCAGCTTGTTTGTGAATTTAATGATGACCTGAATTTTCTTAAGATGAAAATGAAAATCATGTACCTGGAATTGAGAAAAATGGTTTTAATCTTCTCCTTGGAAACCTCTCCTCCTTTGCACTGCTTTTTGCAGAGAGTACTTTTGTGAATACTGTCTGTCCTTTTTGAGAGCAAGCTTTTCTGGGAGTTTTAAAGACTCATCAGGGAGGGACTTGTCTGAAGATAGTTTACAGCTGGGAACAGCAAATCCTCCAGGAACATTATTGTAGGCCTAGGTTTTCCTGTGACAAGCTTAGGAGTTCTATGAGTCCCTAGAGAACTGTGCGAGGTGTTGCTAGCAGAGTCCCAGAAACTGAGAAAAAATGCATGTGAGAAGTTTTACCCATATGGCAGCGTGATCCAGTCCATCCAATGGGGCAGTCACATTGGTAAGGGGCCACACAGCGACCTCCGTTGAGACATGGCAGAATGCATATTGCTAAGGAGAAGAGAACCAGAGAAAATAATTATCTCCCATGGAAGCAAAGAATAGAGTGTGCAAGAGAGGAACTTATGTTTTACTAGAAACTCCATTGCCACTTGGAGGGTTTGCATGGAGTATCAGCAGAGCTGAGCAGGACCTACCCACCAGGCATGAGCAGCACATACAGACAGATATGACAAAGAGTAGTGGCAAAGAAATGGATAGGCTGGAGCAATAGCTGGAGTCCTTCAGGTGCTTGTAGGCTCTGTGTTCATGGAAACTGAGCCAGGGCAAAAAACTGGATTGTTCGTGAATTCTCTGGGCTTGCAGATGTAGCATCCAAAACAAGTTAATCTGTGCCCTGCCCATAGAAAAGCACTTTGTCTAGGCTAGTGAAAACATGCTGAGACAGGTGAGACCATAAGCCCCTTGGGAAAGGCAGCTTGGATACAAGGCATTTTGGGTGAAAAAGGCTAAGGCTGGAAGCTCTGGGGAAGAAACAAAACACATACCAAGCAGCTGATGACCTCTGGACAGAGCAACAATCGAGCTACACTGCTCCTGTGAGCACATCTGCAAAACTCCTACGTGTTCATGCTTTAAGTATCTTCACAAAACTATCATCTCCACCATGCTAAGTGAACAAAGTACGTGAGTGTACATGCTCTAAGAAGAGCAAGAGTTGAGCTGGGTCTCAAATTAGGACCCTCAAGTGGCACTTCCAGTAGAGTGTAATACTGGGAAGGTGGATGAGGGCTCCAGAAGATTGAGGTAGGGGTTCTTCCTCTGCACAGCAGAGGTCAAGCTGAGCAGGTACAGTGAACTTGGATAAGAAAATAATTGTGGACTTCCATGGGCCTCACAGGACTAACCTGTATCACCAGGAAATACGTTTCTATATCATTCAACTTGTAGTACCATGCAAATTTTTTAGAATGGTCAGGACTCTCTCAAGAAGATGAATCCTATATTTTTTGTGAAATGTACTGGGAACTACAAGGTGACTGAATTCTCTCAGTGGCCTTACTGTGGCCTAATACTGACAGATCAGTGCTCAGTGCTAGCACTCAAAAATTACTTGGGCTTCCAGAACAGGCCCTCAATGTCTAAGACTAAACCTGCTTTTCTGTTCACAGCTGCACCTTGTTTGACAAGCAACGCAAAACTGGTGTTGCACTGACCAATTGTGGGAATTCTTTTTTCCTTTTCTATCTAAACTAAAGTTAAAAAAAAAAAGGCAAAAAAACAAAAAACAAACAAAAAAAGCTAGCGCCTGTACCTGTATGAAGTGTGACCTGCCTAGTCAGTTGCCAGTCTGAATTGGAGGATGACTGAAATGGCTGGGATGATAAATGAAATGGCTGGTTCTGGAGAATGCTTCAAGTGTCATTACTGATGAAACTAATAAACTCAATTGTGGGACACCAAACATGATTTTGTCAGACACAGGGTGCAATCCTCTTCTGCTGAGACTATGAGACTTACAGGGCTAAGTGGCATGTATGGCTGTGGTGATACTAGGCACAGGGACAGAAAAATAGGAGTTTTGTGTATATACCACATAGCTGGAATTTCCATAAAGGCAAAAAGACAGAACTTGCTGAACTTCTTGTTCTCATTCTGTATCTACCACTAATTTGTGTCATGTGCAGCTGATACTGTCATAGAGAAGACTTGAAAGCTGCAGAGATAGATTCAGAGGACCATTTTAACACGATACATCTTAAATACTTGAACCATATTCTTTTCCAAGAACTAGATGAGAATGTGCACAATTTTTGCAGGTTTCCATGTATACTCAGAGTCAGGGGCAGTGACTCAGATTTGTGGACAGTGACACCACCCCTGCTGCAGATCTTGGACAAACTAAAGCCTTACAGCAGGGCCATACTGAATATTAAATACTAAATACTAAATACTAAATACTAAATAAAGGCACTTCCCTTTTCTATCCACATAGGCCTATGCCTTACTATATGTACAGTAATAAGGTTCCTCATGCAGCAGTTATGCCAGCCTGAAAGGGTTAAATCTCCCAAATTCCTTGTGCTAAGACCGCCATGAAGAGAAACATGGATCCCAATGGATGGGGGATGAGGACTGCCAGCCCCAGTTGGGACTGGCATCCCAAGGTCACCCAGGTAATCTGATTTGAGAGTCAGATTTGGCTCTTTTCAGTGAGAGCAGATCCAGCTCTCTAATAATTTGGAGATCCATGACAGGAAAAACCAGCCTAGAATTTGTGAGGCACAAGTACACAGGTCAGGAGGGACAGCATGGAAAATGTGACACATTACATTAATTGAACATTAACTGATGAGGTTCATAATCACAGACTAAAAAAACAGAAGCCAGGAAACTGATGCAGCCACCAGAAGAACACTCATGTCTCTTCTGTTCTAATCCCTGTTCATTCCCCAAAACTCTCAGGTTAGAAACAGACTTTGGAGAACTGAAACAAGGTGTTCAACCACAGTGAAAGAGCACCCAGAAATAAAATCACATCAATTTAAAAAGTGCTTGTTTTGCTTTGAAGATGTAAGGGAACAGTTATTATTCTATAAACAAGCCAAGTATATACCTTTCTGTTCCCTTTCATTTGTCAAGCAGAATATATTAATTATTTTTATGGTTTTATCTCTTAGGCCTCTTCTGGTTCACTGCAGTAAATTCATCTGTCTTACCTACAACACCCTTAGGATTACAGTTAGCGATGGTGTACGTACGCTCTTCGCAGAGACGGCCCATCCAGCCATCTGGACATGAGCAGGCATTGGGGCGCTCGCAGATGCCGCCGTTCTGGCATGGGAACCGGCAGACAGCTGGAAACACCAAGATTCCATTACAAACTCTGGACAGTGAGTTAGAAGTCTAGTAACAGCATCTTGCACAGAGCAGAACAAACAAATGCAGTGAAGTTCAGAAATATTGCTTGATTTTGATTTCAAGGGCTACATTGTCTTCTGGCTCTGTGTTTGATTAGGTACTGTACGCAAGAGTGTGGGAATCATTAAGATAATCAAAAGATTGTCCGCAGAAAGAATGAAAATGTAGACATATTTATAGCTGAATAAATTATTTGGATAGTGTTTCAAGGCTGACACTATTCTTTACCTGATTTTCCCACTAACTTTCGTAAAACAAAATTAAAATACCCATACTCTACACCATAAAAACCTATTACCCTTCTCACCCCTTCCCCCAGGCCTTCTGAATTGACTCTGGAATAGAATCAAGCTTTCTTCTAACCTTGGTATGAAACACCAAGATAATGCCATCTGGCATAATATACACTGTGTCTAAAGTAAGATTAACTGTGTGATAGAACAGGCAATTTTTACTGCACTATCATCCAGCATAATGAGAAGGGACCAAAAAGGGTGCAGCAGTGGCACAGTAAGTGTTCATCTCTGGAACTCAAAGTGTGACTACAAACTTCACCTAGCATTCATGTTGACTGTGCTCCTCGGCTTCCATTCCTATTAATAAGCACCTGATCATAAAAGTGAGGAATTTGGACTGGAGTCTATCATGCTGGGCCAATATGGTGCCTGGGCTGGACAGACTTTGGACTTCTTGCCATTTCTATGATATTGTACCATCTCTTGTCACATACATCCACGGAAACCACGACTACTTTAGAAAATCAGGTGAAAGCTATACAGAAACATGTTATACTTAAAGATCATTGGAGGAAGCTCAATCTTTCTTATGCTGGTGTGCATGTCATACAGAGAAAATGAAAAATTGCAGCTTCAAGACAATACGACAGAACAAATAAGTAATCAGACTGACCGTAATCTCAGGAAACAACCTGAACTCCTAATTGCATCTGAACTGCTTTTGTTAATTAATTATTAGGTGAGCAAAATATGCATTTAAGCTTTGAGTGTTTGTTAGCATTAAATACAAACAGTGGATTGGCACACTCAAACACTGTTCAGACCTGAAATCCCCATTGGAAAGAATGAAAATCTTTCCCTCAAAGAGACAAACTTGAGTCACTCCTGGAGCTAAGCCATGCCAAAATGCAAGCTACAGCTTGGAGTCTGTTGAAATGAGGCCAAAGCTCTGCCATGTTATTTTTCAATCTCAAGAGCCTTCCCATCAAGTGTCAGCTGATAACGAGAAGGGGACAAGGCCTCTGAAAGATTAACATAATTTGCAATATTTTAACAGTGATTTTGTAAATTTTTGTTGTAAAAACATCTATTACTGCACAGACAGCTTGTCTCTGGGTGTTGACTAAAGCAGAATAGTGTGCCAAACAGGTTTCTTTTCTGCAGTGGAAGATCCATTTAAAGCTTTGTGTGATCTACACCACTTAAACAACACTCCACTAATGTATAATGGGATGTGAGATAAAAGATTAATGTATAAATGATATCCTATATTAAATTCAAATCCCATGAAATAAGATCTCTGAAATGTATTTTTCCTCTCTGTCAATGCAGAAGATGCAGGTATTTCACAAGTAACAAAAATTGCTTTGGATGGCAACTCCATGCTACTCAGCAATCAGATGTCAGGTAGAGATAGGCTTTTCCTGGGTTTCTGTCCAGGTCCTGGTTGTGAAACTGAATCAGAATCTATCATCCCTAGGTGTGCACTTGTTATACATCAATTTAGGCAAGCAAAGACTACTTGTCTGTAGCTGTGCGAATTATTCTTATCAACAGACAAGACTAGAAAAATGATTGGCACTGGATGTTGAGATCTTTTTTTTTTTTTTTTTGTCTGTTGTAAAAGCAAGCAAATACAGTCCTGATGTGCTCAGGAGAGAACAGAAATGATCAACTGTGACTTTAGTTAATGGTAGCAAATCTCACATCCACGGTATCAATCTTTTGACATCTCCTTGTAATTTTATCTACACAGGACACAAAAGCATTATACTACCACAAGTCAAACATGTCAGAAGGGAAAAAATAAATTCTGTTTTCAGTTTAGCAAAATGCTTCCTTGTAGTTGCAAGTGAACAATTTCTTCAGGCCCCCCCTTCCCTGTTGCAATGTACTTATTTGCTGATGGAGTACAAACTTTCTTGTTGACAGCTCCACATGGACCACTCACTCATTCAGAGTCAGCAAGATGTGAAGAGAGCAAACAGACAAGAGTTTTAGAGCACTTCAGAAAGAAGAGTCAGGTAAGCTGTGTGCATCTGTGCAGCCTAATGAGTCCTGCAGATATTTACAATCAGCAGATCCAGGCTAATACTTCTCACCCCTGAAACTCAGATCAGAATCTGGCCAGCAACCTCTAACCAGTGGTGATTCAGGCAAGTGCAGCTGTGGTGAGAGCTCTTCCAAAGTCTGCTTTTTAATTATAATATTTACATTAACAAACCTGTTCAACTGGGACAGAACGTTTCAAGCAGGCTTGGAACACATTAATAATCAACTCATACAGCCATAAACAAAAAATGCAGCATGAGTCATTACGACGAGTGCTTTCATGTAGTTTCTGATGTAGACCACAAAGGCTTGGGTCCTGTAGGACTTTTGTTAGGAAAATCACTCACATGAATTATAAAGCAGTTTTGAAAGATCACTTTGACATGTGTCATGAAAATGCAGGACAGCCCTCTCAGAAACATCTTTAGTTCTTTTAAAGTCCCCTTTTAGAAAAGAGGAGGGAAATTGTTATTCCCCTCCCTTAATACACACGTTATTCTGCTTTGTTTTCCACCTTCATCATGTGTCCACTTGTTCACTGCATTTTTTGGAAATAATTTTCCCTAATACTTATTCCTCTGAACAGTCCCAGTAGATATTGCAGTGTGGCAAACAGAATGTTTGACAGTGCTTTGCAGATCAGCCCTTCTTGGTTTCTGGTGACCAGTGGCATGAATCTATCTTAGCAGACAATTGCATCCCTTGGCATAAAGGAGTTCTTTGTAACTAATAAATATTAAATAAGAATAAAATGGTGATATTAAAAGGACAGTTGAACAATCCAAAATGATACAATTGCAACAGATAATATCCAAGTAATTTTGCTACTGAATTCTAGCTTAGGTGAAATAGCTATTATGCAGAGATCCCTTGAATTCTGTAGCCATCACAGTTTAGAAATACAAACTTTTTAGAAACAGCCTGGTGCTTTGGGAGTGCAAATTTCCAACAGGACTTTTGGATACATCATGACAACTGATGTAACTCAGTTGTTTTTCCTTCAAATCTTCTCTACTTGGCTTAGCTTGATGGGTAATTGCTCACGCCAAGCTACGGTCACAAACCCAAGACAAAACTGTTTCTCAGGAGAAGCTACTCTATTCCTGAAATATTCAGGAGTTGCAAGCCCTCTTCTTTGGTTCTGATTTTCCTCAAAATGCTCTACTGATCCATGATTTTTAGGCAAGACATTATAACTATCAGATGCAGGAATTTAGGTGAGTGTCTGCTTTCATAGAGAAGGGCAACTCAACTTGTTTAGGTGTCAGTATTCACAATATTTTGCTGTCAGAATTCATATAAAAAAAACTGATGAGGGGTCCATGATTTGCCAGGCTTAGTACAGTATAGAATCCTTTACCTCCAAATGGCTCCTGAGCCATTCTGAGGAAGGAAGAACTGTTGCTTGTATTTTGACATGGGGAGCTGAGACTTGCAGGAGAGGCTGACCTGACAATTCTGATAATGACTCCAATGCTCCCAGGTGAGTGTCCTCGAACTTTTCTTCTTCTGTGTGAAGAGGAATGGGGCTGCTCGTGACTGGCCACTGCTGTGTTGTAAGGTTTTTTGCTTTCTAAACAGAATACCTAAAAGCTCAATTTGTCATGGTGACTGTTCCACAGTCTGAAATAAGACTTCAGGGTGCAGCTAACTCCTTGCTCCCAGCTACCCAGCAGCAGAGGCCAAGCCAAGCTTCTGGCATGGAAATGGCAGATGACAAGATCTCTTTCACCAAAGCCCTATGACATTGAACTCTTTTGCTGTGCCTCATCCATGACTTAGTTAGTATTTGAATATGCTTATATATGTTTTTTATTATTGACTTTATTTTCTCTTCAGTTTTCTGTTTCTCACATTTTCTGTTCAAAACTTTTTATTTATTTGAATCTTCTAAATGGAAGACTTAACTCTTGGCTTTAAAAAAGTGAATGTTTTAGCTCAATAGACCAAGAAATAACAAATACCTGCTGTTATGCCAAGTTTAGAAAGCCTGGTATATTGTTAAATCTATGAATTTTCTAGAGTGCTCAGTGTGCATTATTTAGTGAGCTATATCAATCTACCTCTTACTGCAAATTGAATTTCAGGAGCTGCCACACTTTAAACATAGTGAGGGAATAAGAATCCATTTGTTCTGTTTTGGTTTCTGCAGTGTTCAGTTTTTGACTGTGAAAAACTGACTGGCAATGCTTATCTGAAACAGGTCAACTTGTCAGGAAGATGACTAGTTCTGTCACTTTTTTGCAAAAGATGTCAGGAGAAAAGATCCTAGGTGTCAGATACAACACTGTAGCAAAACAAACTAGCTAGGACTGATGAAAAAAATTATGGAAGCCTTCACTTTAAACTGGAAATAAATCAATAACCTGGAATTAAATGCCCTGAGTGAAACTGTGACTGCACTAAAACTAGCAAAAATTTCACTTTCATTTTTATTGTACCTAGGATGACAACTCTGTGTTTATGGCAAGTTAAGCTATCATTCTGTTAGTAAAAAATACTTACCTTTGCAGGTAGGTGGTGTTGTCCACGTTCCATTTTCCAAGCAAATACTCCGCAGGGGCCCCTCCAGCATGTACCCACTGTAGCATGAATAGGTGACCATGTCTCCATACTGATAGAAGTTACCACGAATCAGAGCATTCTCTACATGAGCTGGAGGACCGCAAGATATTTCTAAACAAAAGAAACCATCCAGATGTTGGTGAGCTGCAGAGCCTACATGACACAGGTTTTAACCCGGAAGACAATGCTGTTGGGGAGAGACGTCATAGACACACACCTCTGGTGGTAAATCAGCAACGGAGTCCAAGGATCTGGAGAAACTTAAGAAGTGGGCTCATGAAAATCCCATGATGTTCAAAAAGTCCAAGTGCAAAGTGCTGCACTCAGGTCAGGGCAATACCAAATGTGAGTACAGACTGGGAGAAGAAGTCACTGAGAGCAACCCTGAGAAGGGCTTGGGGGTTCTTTATGGTGAGAGGCTGGACATGAGCCAACAGCTGCATTTTTGGATGCAGCCCCAAAAGCCACTGGTATCCTGGGCTGCATCAAAAGAAGTGTGACCAGCAGGGTGAGAGAGGGGATTATCTCACTCTATTCTGTCCTTGTGAGACCCCATCTGGAGTGCTGCATCCACCTCTGGGGTCCTCAGTACAAGAAAAAGTGGGTCCAGAGAAGGGACACAAAAATGATCAGAGGTATGGAGCATCTCTCCTACCCAGAAAGGTAAAGAGAGCTGGGATTATTCAGCATGGATCCAGGAGAAGGCTTCAGGGAGACCTCATTTCAGCTTTCTTGTTTCTTAAGGGGTCTTATTACGAGGAGGTAGTATTTATATGGGAAGATAAATAGAGGCAGAACAAGAAGCGATGGTTTTAAACTGAAAGCAGCATGTTTAGTTGAGATATTAGAAAGAAATTCTTTATCCAGACAGTGATGAGGTGCTGGAACAGGTTGCCCAAGGAAGCTGTGGGTGCCCCACACCTCTAAGTGCTCAAGGCCAGGTTGGATGGGACCAGAGCAACCTGATTTAGTGAATGGCATCCCTACCCATGCCAGAGGGGCTGGAACTACATGATCTTAAATGTCCTTTCCAACCCAAGCCATTCTGTGATCCATGAGTCTAAGCAGTACTGCTTGCAAGAAGTCAAAAGGCTTTCCAACATGCTTGCAAAAGGATACTGCCTTCTGTCAGTATTAATAAATACAACAAAAGGCAGCACCTCTTTCTGCAACTCTTGTCTCATCACCCATGATCTCATGGGAATCATTCTTAGGGTATTTAGGGTATTCAACAAACAACCCAGCTCCAGGACTTGCAAAAGGTAAATTAAGAATACATTTACAGAAGGGTCTAGTAAATAGTAGGATGAATACTGTTGAAGCACCAACCCACATAGATGTATTCTGAGTCCTTTTAAAGAACAACTCTGTTAGAAAGAAAGGAGACACGGCTCTTCTCTAGAGCTTCTTAGAGCCCTCTGGAAGATACCAATCCCTGTGGAATGTTGTGTCTTGTACTTACTTTCACACTTAGCTGTGGCTGGAGTCCAGGTCTCATCAGCATTGCAAGTGATCACAGACTGTCCTTTCAGCTGGTAGCCTTCCCTGCACCTGATGGATACATTCTGGCCAACATGAAAATCCACTTCGGACAGAAGGGCATTCTCTGGGATTATGAAAGGCACAGGACAAGGGTTTGCTGTTCAAAGTAAGGGTGTGAGGGGAAAGAAGGGAAGAAAAAGAGATGGAAGGAAGAGAGACCACTTTAGAATAGTTTCTGCAAATTTCAAATCCAAAGCACATGAGAAGCAATACAAATGGATGCTGTATGTGAGCCCAATTTGTAATTTGATTTGAAATTATGATATTTGGGTTATAAAATAATAATTAAAAAAATCGAATTCACTGCTGTTTAATTAGAAATTAAAGAATTTCTAATTCACTGGGTCATAACATAATAATTAAAAATTTTCTAATTCACTGCTGTCACATCCTCGGTTAATGCCAGGCATACTAAGGATTTAAGTGAGAAATATCCTACTTGTTACTGTGAAACCATTCTCTCTTGTCCTTCTTGTTTACCATAACCTTTCTATCAAAGAGAACCAGACCTATCCTACTTCATGTTCAGAGGGGCTGGACCAATAAAGAGCAGCAAAAATTCAGATGTTTGATTAGAGACTTAGAGTTTAGAATCTCTCTAATTTTATTTATTGCTGGCTGTAAACTTGCTGGGCTATTTTTGCATGGTCTGTTGATCTCATCACCAATGTGGAAAATATTGGCTCTATAAAGAGCAGAGATTTATGTCAGTTTTTTGATACTAAAATGAATAAATACTATGTAATACAAAAATTAAATGTCTAAATTAACCATCCTAAGACTACACTAGGTCTTAAAATTAGTTACAGACACATACAGCAACAAGAAAGGCTATTGTGGGTGTGTGGGTACAGTGCACATGTACATAACACACTATTTCACAGAAATGCAGAAGAATTTGTACAGCTATTAAGTCCAACCTGCTTCTCCAAGCAGGGCCAGCTAGGTCAGAAGTTGCTCTGGAACCTAATCAGAAATTTGAGTAAAATTTGAGTAACTCTGTAGATGGAGAGCTCATGTCCTATCTGAGTTTCTGCTCCTCTGTTTGACTCTGTTGATGGTAAAAATTTTCTTCAAAAACTTCATTGGATCTTCCTTTATTGCAACTAGTGTGTATTGCATTTCACTCTACCACTGTGCAACTCTGAGAAGAATCTGGCACTTCTTCCTTTGGACCCTGTCAATATGTCACCTGTGGACAACAATAAAGTCTCCCTTTTGCCTTCTCCTCCAAACAATTCTCCCAAGTGCTTCTACTATTTATCAAGTGTTTTACTATAATAACTCCTTTTTATGTCATCTTTCCAATTAGAGGGACCTATGCAGAAGACAGCTCGTTCTTTTACTGTCACAAAAATACACTCAGAGAAATTAATGCTTTAACTTGTATCAGTAACTGCCCCTGTTGTTTCTCTGCAAAACTTTTCCATTACAAAGCAAACACACACGTTTACAGAGAGGCAAGGGATTACTCCATCTTCCATCTCTTGTGCACTCTGCTGCTGATTCTCCTTCCAAGCTGTATCCCCTCTCACAGAGATATGTTACTGTACTGCCAACTGTATTGTTTTCATAAATTGCTTTCCCATTCGGCAAGGAAACTGGAATTTTGCATCTGGTCTCTGCAAAGGAAGGGGTCTTATTAATTCTGCTTGATATTTAGCCCTGGACTTCAAATATTTCCTGAATTAATAACACAATATGCTAAAAGTCACCATAGACTTATAAATAATGAAGAACGTGGATTCAGTAACCCTGGGAAGGAAATGTAGCCAGCCTGGAAAAGAAGCTCCTCCTGGTGATGGAGAAAAGCCCCAACAAAATGGGGAAGTGAGGGCACATTTATGACTTCAGACTGGGGCCAGTAGGGCAGAAAGATGGAAATCATTCTTTCTCTCCGCTGATACATTCTCTAGAAACCCCACATTACAGAATCATTTTTCCAAAGAAACTCAGTCTCTGGATTATATGATGTGCATGCATAAGGGAGGAGCTATTGCTTATCCCAGACTGGAATGTTCCAGGACACAAAACCAAACAGTTACCTTCACACAATGGCAAGGGCTTACTCCAGCTCCCATTGGCAAGACATGTGATATTCTGGGGCCCAACAAGATGGTATCCAGAGCTGCACACAAAGGTTACATTACTTCTATATGTACTTCCAGCAGAAATGGCCTCTGCTTTTTCAATGGAGGGATGAAGCCCACAAGTAATTTCTAGGAGAGAAGAAAACTTTTGGGTTTTATACACAATGAAGACTATTCTTTCTATGAGTCACACAACATCTGATAGCTCTGTTCTCACCCTGAATTAATTGAAAGCCAGCAAGAAAGAAGCTGTGAACTGTTACATGGAGAACAGTTATACAATTCCTTTCCTGCCCTTTCTCCTGGGGTTTACACTGCAGACACCTGAAAGTGTGTTTAAATGTTTTTGCTGTTGTTATAAGATATGAGGTATGTTCAAACCAACAGAGGATTCAGAATATTTCTTCTATGCATGCCTGAAGCTGCATTTTCAGTCCCCTTTGTGGTCCTGCAGTAGAAGATGATCTCAAAATGTGCTCAAGAACAATGGCAGTAGTTAAGAAGAATCTTGACCCCTGTCCCACACTGTGGAGACCAAGCAAATTCATCAAAGATGAGAGAGAAAAATGCAAGGCATAGAACTATGACATCAGCAAGAAAAGATGGAGAATGATTTATTGGTAAATACTGTAAATATTTCCATTTTATTTATAAGCTGTATGAAATAAGTCATAAATCCTTCTTCCTAAGCTGCCTCAATTAGTTATTTTCTTGATAGAAAGCCAAGATTTGGTCCTAGGGAGCACAGCTGTGGTATCCAGACATACTGAGTGGCCAGGATGTACTTGCTCTGGCATGGCAGGGGTGAACATGTCCAAGGCTCTGCACACCATGATTCAAGGCAAGTCAGATACAGCAGGCCACATTCCTACCCTACTGATGTCAGCACGACTCTTTCTATGTTTATGCCATTTCAATGTGCCAAAAGGAGATTGCTTCTGATCAGAGAGGTACTGCTGGCTTTTCCTCTGGCTCCTTCTCTTACAGACCCTTTGCTGGAGGGAAAGACAAGAGAGGAAGCCAGACAAAACACTCTCCTCCTGCCCTAGCTTTCCTGGACATCACATTACTCTGCTTGCTACTTACGCGTGCATGTAGGGGCAGAAGGGCTCCACTTTCTGTCAACGTGGCAAATCCTTCTGCTTGGCCCCTGTAGCTCAAAGCCAGGGTCACAGCTGTAAAAAACTTCACTGCCAAACAGGAACTCCTCTCCCTGAACAGATCCATTTTCTATCATGTCTGGAGGTCCACATGATATTCCTGTAATGTAAGCAATACTTTCCAATCAAACAAAATGTATATGGCTTGTTCTGTTCATAGCTCCTCCACAGGTTTTACTCAGAAACAGGAAAGAACTCAGCAGTTGTCTGGTCATTGCCAGGAATTTGCCCCTGAGTAGCAGAGCAGAATCATACTTGGTACGTCCACTTCATGCTAAAAGTAAAAAATCTGTTGTGACTGTGCTGGCAGGAAGCCTCTGGAAACTGTTGTGTCTTTCAGCCAACAGCTGAAGTCCACGTAAACATTTGTGTAAAAACTCCTATTTCAGCACTGCAATCAATGACATCTCAGAGAGGTGAAGTGCCTTTGAGAATGATATCCACAGAGTTACACTGGAGGACGCTAAATACGTGTGACTCCTGGCGACTAACGTGTTCAGAGGTTCTCAGTAACCACAAGAACCCATGACCTCAAGTGTCAGAACTATTTAACCTGGAAGCTCTCTGCAGAGGAGCAAGGCAGAAAGGTGTGGAGATTTTCTTCACACTGCTACCTGCACACACCAGCAATTCTGCCCTTCCACGTTGTTACCAGTGGTACTTACCAAAAATATTTAGGTAAATGCAGACAGTATGGGTTATAAAGCAAAATGAGCATTAGTGATTTCTGTTGTGTGATATCACCCTTGACCAACATTAAGTGATAGACTGAGGTAGAACATACTTCTGCACACTGGCACAGTGCCACTCCAAAGCTTGTCTTCTTGGCAAGTCCGTTCTGCATCACCCTGTGAAACAACAGAAAATGCTCAAAGAACAACTTTGCTTTAGTTAACTCTTTTCTCCCATCATCTTTAGTATCCAGCAAGGCAAGGAAGCTTTTTCTCCATGTGCTACCCATGTAAAGAGAAATGAAGTGCTACAGCCCAAGTCTACTAGTAGAGTTTATGGCAGAACTTGCTGCAAAATGATGGGTGTTCTTTATAAACCAAAAGTTTGTGAGGCCAGTTAGTTAGTTCTCTTGTCATTATATCTCCAGAGTATCATCTTTTTGTCAGTTTTATCATTGTTGTTCCTAGGAATGTGTTGTGATGACAATTTTTCTCCTTTCAGGACCCACTTATAGGAAATTCAACTTGCAATTTTTTCAACAACTGTACAAGCTGGTGTTTGATAAACATGATGTGCTGATTTAACCACATCCCGATCACTCATTCTTAATATTTGCCTATAAATAACATTATTTCTTTCTTACATACAAGTTTTATGGACAGCCTCATAGCCCAAGACTTAATTCTTATTTTATTCCAAGACATGGAGGACAATATTTAATTATGTCCTTTGCTGTAATGTACTTTTATTACAAGGCAGACCTATCGATAAAGAGTAGCTGTTTAACATGTTGTTGTACAGCATCACACCCAATGGACTTTGCTTCCCAAAGGAAAAAAGCAGGACTTTTCTTCTACAGCAGGGACACAGTTTGACACTAGGTGGCGAAACTGGATTACGAAGCCTGGAAGAGCTCATTACTGTATAACAACACTGCTTTATTGCTTCCTAGAATTATTTGAAACAGCAAATCTATCTTTTTGTCTAAATACCAACACGTTCATCCCCAGTGCGTATTTGCACTATTTGACAACATAATAAAAATTAAAGTCATTGCCACCTAAGCATTCTCCAAACTCTTATTTTAACTTGACTGAGTGAATTAACTTCTGACTGGGTGATTTTACATGCATGAAGTTCTTAATTAGTCACTGGTGTTACAACAGTACAAAGGAAGTGTATCCTGCACGCTGCTTGGCCCTCACAAAACCAGCATTAAGAGCCAGCCTCTGTCCAGGAAATATCTCACCACCTCGTGTCTCACTCATCACCTGGGAACAGTGGAGATCATGCTGTGCCTCAGCAACCTACTGTCATTTTTGAATTCACTGCAGCTTTTGAAAACTCCCCTGAGGCAGCTCCGAACTTGCTAGCCTGAATCCTGATACTGGGAAAGCAATGCTGTTTCAAAGTTCAGGTGGGGGTAAAAGCCATAATAAAAACAATGGACAGGAAAGAACTTTGATTCCTCCTCCATCAGGGAATAAAGCTGCCATTGAACAAAATGGAATACCTTTGATATATCACTTTAATACCATCTAGCAATGTCACAGAACTGAGGGCAGTGGAGTTTATGAGGAACTTTAAGTGTGGAAGGCACAACTCTTGGCACGCCGATATAATGATTGGAAATCAAAAAATGGAAAAAAAAAAAAGCAGCCTAACTCTGGCTAAGGAACCAGGTTAAGGGAGTGGTACATGAGAAATTAAGTCTTCCCTGACTTATGGTCATAAGCATGTGTAATGCTGTATTTGCAGAGGACTTCAGTTAAGAAAACTCAAATACTGCAAGATACCTGCTGGACATATATCTCTGAACAGGATTCTTACATTTGCTTCAACTATACCCTGAAGCCATTCAAAGGCTGCCCCAAACATAGCATGAACTGTTTACAGGCAATAACAAAACCAGCAGACACCCAGCTTCTATGGCCTCAAAATGAATGAGGCAGTCCACAGCAATCACTCAGAACTGCAAATGAGAACTTAAAGTTTAGAGTGTTGGGAGATTTGAACTTGCTTACTTGTAATTCATAGCCAGAGTCACATTTATAAAGAGAAACATCTTTGAAATTGTATTTAGTGCCAACCACAAATCCATGCTCTGGAGACTCTGGAGTTCCACACGACACAGGACTGCAGATGTCATCAGAAAATGGTGGCACCCAAACACCATTTTCCTGAAAAATAAATGTAATTAGAAAGGTAAGAGCGCTGCTTTATATGTGCAATCATATCTATTGAAAAAGAAAAATCATAGTAGGAGCATCCAGTTGCTGTGGGTGTACAGATAGAATATTATCGGTTCAATCCTTTATAAAATTTGGTAATCTAAGTAACATTTTTAAGATGTTAACATAAACTGGAGGTGTCTTTGGCAGGAACACTTAGCTTGAGATTTAAAAGACAGAAGGAACAAAAAAATAAAACAGGGGAAAAAAGCTTGGAAAAGCAAATTCACTGGTGCAAGGTCACCTAATTGCTCAGGGAACACATCAGAAGAATGAAAACCACATCTGCCTGATTTCATGTTTTGTATTTCTCTCCTGGTTGAATGTCTAACACCTATTTCTCTCCTGGTTGAATGTCTAACACCACGATTAAGTGCTTCTCTAACTTACTAAGGGAAGACTGATATCTGAAGAAACACTTGTCAAGGACAACTACTCCTACTTCTACAGATATTTGTAACAGCAAAATGAGGGGGAAAACATCTCATAAGAAAGACTTACTCTGCAAACCCACACATGCTCAGCTTTTCTCATACGAGAGTATACCTAGTGACTTAAAAGTCTATTTACAAACTGAAGATGGGGCTGTCCACAGCTAATGTGACAGGAGGTTACCAGTGGAACTGATGAAGATGTTTGTTCTTTAACAGAGGATTCACGTTTCTACAGGTGTACAGTGGATTAAAACGTCTGCTGCCTGTTATTCTGGAGATAAAGCTCTGCATGCAATCCTCAAAATACATTCGAAATCTTGGACATATTTTTTTAAAAATCTCAGACATGATATAATGCCTGGCACGTGATAAAATGAATGCTTTTCTAAAGGACAGCCTCAGCTTTTGGTGGAAGGAGAAATAAAATATTTTTAGTTTTCAAAGTCCATGCACAGAAAACAAATAATTGTCCTTACTGGGAAACAACTAAACATAATATATTTTGCAGAATATGCTTTGAATTTTTTTGTTGTGTCAAGTTAAGGGCCAAAAGGTAAGGAAGATGTGAGAAGGACTCCTGAATTCAAGAAGGACTTCTGAATTCAAGAATAAAATCACGCTAACAAAACTATACCTTGCATGTAGATGTGCTTGCTCCCACCAGAGTGTAGCCTTCTACACATGACAAAGTGATGCTTGTGTTCACAGTGAAGTTGTTCCCAAGTACGATTACATTAGTGATATTTCCTGGAAGGGGACACTTTCTGGGGCAACAGGAAATACTTTGAGGGGACCATTGTCCATCTTCCTGGCAAGTGCATATATCCACTTCTGTCGCCATTGTGTAGCCTTCCAGACATCTGCAACACAGCATGAAGACCTGACCACAGAGACACAGCTAGGAATGACCCATAAATTAAAAAGTCAGGACAGTAATTTTTCAGCATTAGTTGTTAATAAGTACATCTTGAGATTTTTCTATTATTTCAAGGTAAGCCTGTAAGAAGTATGTCTGGACTGAATTAATTCTGTTGCAAGACCTGGAGACTTCAGGGTTCATTTCCAGTTGTTTCATGCTGCTGTAGCATCACAATGGAAAATGAGTTGGTGGCTTTAGTACTCAGAGGGTACTGAAAGTTTTAGTGCAGTTTCTACACTGCCCATCTCTTTGCTAAGAGGGCCTTTGGCGAGGTGAAGAGAGTGTGAGAGCACCAAGCAATTCTAATGATCTCACTTTCTTCCAAGAACAAACCAAGTCTTAGCCTGACCACACCATTTGCTTAGACACTCAAGGCTGACTCAATGGTGCTTTACCAAGAAAACTCAACCGGCTTGCACTGGTGGGTTTACTAGTGGGCAGCAAAAGTACTGCACCTTGTTAAAGTTGCATGGGAATGACTGATACTGCTCAATTCACCCACCTGCCATCTCTGTCCCAGCTCTGTCCCATACCATTACTTGCTTTTAATATAAAAAATACATCCCTCCTTTGACCAAGGCTTTCTTCATCTTGGAGAAAGATATCTGCAGTGTATACACTTCAGGAAATTAACAAAAAACCTCAGTTTCTCATATCTGAGAAAGGAGTAACTTGCTCCAGTGCTCCAGACAGCACAGTGCTGCAGTGCAGACAATGGGAAAAGAGGGACAACAAGCCTTTTGTATTACAAGAGACACCTGAAGCAGAAGGAAACCATAAATGCAATGCCAAGAGGAGAGAAGCTGCACACCCTGCTGACTATTGCTGTCACCTGCTAAAAAAACCTATATGTAGTGCTTCAGTGGAGGAGAATAAGAAAGCAAATGGAAATGGGAAATTAAAGTCAGTGGAGGCATCAGACCACTGATGGGTTGAAATGCCTTTCTGGAGTTTTCCTGAGTGGTCCAAATAATATTTTATAAAGTGCAGGGCAATGTGGGCTTTGTCAATCTGAGTATGTAGAAACTTGCACTGAGGGTACATAAACCTTCCATCTTCATTCCTTCAGACAATTTTAATGAAAACAGAATAGCAGCATCATCCTTACCTGTACTGGACCTTACTTCCATAGGTGTAAGTGTTCCCAAGAACCTCTGCATTTGGGATAGATGGTGGTGGGCCACAGCTTAAGAGCTCACAGCTTGGGTATGGCTTCTTCCACACACCTGTCTCCACACAAGTCAGTTCTGGACCCCCCTTCATGACAAAACCTGTCAAGCAGGTATAGATGATTGTGTTCTCATCTTCAGAGCTGCTGCCATTGATGAATGTGTTGGGGATGATGGGTGGAGCACCACAGGAAATCTGTCCGCAGCGAGGAAACCCGGAACTCCATTTGCCAGCTGCCTCACAGGTGACTTCAGGAGGTCCCAGCAGTTTGAAGCCCTCCAAGCATTGAAACTGGACACTTATCCCACAGCTGAAATCTGTACCAAGAACAACTCCATTTTGAATCTGTGGTGTAGGACACAGACAGGGTAGGCAAGATGGAAGGCTCCCACTCCAGGAGCCATTGGACAGGCATTGCCGTAAGGGATTGCCATGCAGCTCATAACCAGGGAAACACGTATAGTGGACAAATTCCCCAAAAGTAAAGGCTGAGCCATTCAGAAAGCCGTGGGAGATGTCTTCAGGGGGTCCACAAATGACTGGTTCACACCGTGGTGGTTCTGAGTCCCAGGTACCGTTGCTCTGACAGGTAAGCGTAGATGCTCCTTGCAGGCTATAACCATCATTGCAGTGATAGTGCACTTCTTTATTAAAGCTGAAATCTGAGCCAGTAGTTCTCCCATTGGGAAGAGGCAGCGGCACAGAGCAGGTAACAGCTTTGCAAACTGGAGTGATTCCACTCCAGCTTCCATTTGCAAGGCAGACTCTACTCTCATCCCCATCTAACAGGAAACCTTCGTTGCAGCTATACTCTGTATGTCTCTGGAACGTGTAGTCCTCTCCAGTTACCTGACCATTCTCCAGAACTGGTGGTGGGCTGCAGGAAACAGGAATGCAGATTGGTTCACTGCCATCCCATTTCTGGCTCTCTTGGCATCTCCTCTCTGCAGGGCCATTTAACTGGTAACCAGGGTCACACTCATAGTAGACAACACTCCCATACGTGTAGTTTTCCCCTTTTATCTTCCCGTTCAAAGGATGGGTGGGTGAATTGCACGTTATTGCTTTGCAGTAAGGAGCAGTGTGACTCCACTCCCGACTTGGCAAACACAGCCGTGTGTCAGAGCCAACCAGTGTGAATCCTGGCCTGCAGGTGTACCTCACTGCACTGCCAAGCCTGTTCTCTGTGACGTGCAAAAATCCGTTCTCCGGGGCAGACGGCAAGGTGCACTCTATAGAAACACAGGCAGGGGCAGTGCCGTTCCAAGCCCCATCTTCTTGGCAAGCTAGAACAGGGTTTCCCAGCAGCTCGTAGCCAGAGTAACATGTGTATAAAATGATAGTTCCAAATAAGAAAGTGGTGAGCTGCATTGCACTGTCCTCCTTCAAGGAACTTTTGAAGTCCTTCGTGTTGTCAGCCAGCAACATATGTGAAAGGGAGGGGCTCTCTGTAACAAACTCCTGGTCAGAACGCCTTTCCCCCTGTCTCAGCTGCACGTACTCTCCAAAGTCAATGTGAGGAGGCAGGCCACAGTCTGTTGGAAGGCAGGTTGGCGTAGAGCTAGACCACCCCAATTCTTCACAGGTCTGCATGGCAAGGCCTGACAGCTGGAAGCCTGGCACACAGCTGTAAATCACCATGGCCCCATAGCTATAATCTGCACCCTCCACAAAGCCATTCTCAATGGGTTGAGGGGGCTGGCAATTTATGGCCTTGCAAGAGGGAACCTCTGTACTCCACTCTCCTGTTTCTAGGCATCTCAGTGTTTCCTCCCCTTGGAGCTGAAAACCTCTGTCACAGAAATACCTAACTGTCTGCCCATAATGGAAATTTGTGAATGAGTATTTGCCATTGAGAATCTTCTTAGGCCTTGGGCATTGAATAGGTTTGCAAAGTGGCTTTCCTCCAAGCCACTGTCCGTCTTCTCCACAGAGGACAGTTGTGTTCCCTAGCAGTTCAAAACCTGGTTTACATGTGTAGAGGGCTGTGCTAAGGAAGGTGAGACCCTGCACATCAACTATGCCATTCTGAATTTCTTCTGGTTGAGGACACTCTACGGGAATACATTCTGGCAAAGGCAAGCTCCATGAGCCATCAGCCTGGCATCTGATGGTGGACTCACCCTTCAGCAAAAACCCATCCACACAGATGTATTTCACAGTGCTGCCAAAATGAAGGGACGAAGTCAAGGGGTCCCCAAAGGGAATATAGGGAGGTGCAGAACATTGTACAACCTTGCAGAAGGGAAAGGAATCATTCCACTGCTGGGAAGGCAAGCATTTCAGTACAGAGGAGCCATGCAAAACATAACCCTCCTTGCAGGAGAACTGTACAACACCGACTTGGTGAGACATTTCTCTCAAGACCAGCTGATTTTCTGCCAGGGGTGGTTCTGGACATTTTGTTGGCACACATTTGGGACTTTGTTTTTTGCTCCATTTCCCAGACTTTTGACACGTCCATGAAACATCTCCAATCAGCTCATAGCCTTCATCACAGAAGAACTCAACTTTGGAGCCCATATCAAAAGTTTCTCCCTTGGAGTAGCCATGCTGGATGGATGGTGGTTTTCCACAGCTGAGGGGAGCACAGTAAGGGGGTGATTCACTGTACCATTGCCGATTTGCTTGGCAGATAAACACTGGGCTCCCAACCATCTGGTAACCAGAGTCGCACTGATAATTTGCCTGATTTTCAAAGAAGTGTCCAGTGGTGTCCTAGAAAACAGTTAAGACAGACATGTCCAAAATGAAGAGGCATGATTTGGGCAATAGGAGACTGATTTAATTTCTTGCATTCTCCTGGTCTAGCTTCTAGCTGAATCCCTGACAGCAGTAAATGCTGTCTCAGAAGGAATGAGGGCAAGTAACTGGCACAAAATATCTTGCCTCAAATAATGCACTTTGTTTTCAGGAAATCTGAGGCCACTTTCAAAAGAAAACAGAAAATTCAAGCCTTAAAAAAAGCTAGAAAATAATTCCTCTGCTTTCTCTCTTCCTGACCCATGAGACCAAAATAGGCGTGGAAAGGAAGATGGAAGAGATGGATCAGGGGAAGCTGCCATCAAACGTCCTATTGTCACAATTCTTTAACTTCTATGTGTATCTAAGGTTGGAGCCTCAAATCTACTGCTACGGGGAGGCATTTATAAATGCCACATATGCAACTGCAGGGCCTTGAGCAGGGAGCTGAGAAGCACCTCAAAGTTGCAGTTTGGGCTTTGATTAAGATATTAAATTTTTTTTCTAAATTTAAGGCATATATGAAGGAGTGATCCTACCTAAGGAAGACAAAACAGAATGATATGCATTAATTAGCAGATGCATCTGTGTGGGAGTCTGAACAGAAATTGTTGCTAGTACTGCTGGAAACCCATGTAGGAACTGGAATGTCAACCTCCACCCTCCAAATTTAGCAAATGCAGATTCTCTGGTATCTAGTATCTCTGGTATCTGGTATCCTGCTATCTTAAATCCCTGGATTTAAGGAAGGAAGAGGGATGCTCAGAAGAAAAATGCTTCAAAAATTCAATGTTAAATCTTTATAATAGTGGTTTTGATCTTCCTTACCACAATGTTGTTCTTGTGCACCAAATGTGCAATATTGTTGCAATTTAATTTGATAAGGAAAGGGAAGTTCTGACTTCAGTAAAGAAATGTGCTTGCATCAAAAGAAGAAAAATTATCCCAAGGTGATTTATCTATTGCATATCATATTATTTTTTCATACCAGTGAAAAGAGCAAGGCTTGTGAACTGGTACCAGTACTTCAAACATAAGAAGGCACTTCAAAGCTACCCAAGAAACAAACAAATGAAGAATAAGACATTAAGGAAATCAGTTGAATATGGCATCTTGAGTCTCCTAAGTCTCCTTCTTGAGTCTCCTAAGTGATAACCCACTTTATGATAGGAAATCCCATGGAAATATTCATGCTTTTCAGATATGATTCTGCTTCAAATCCACCCGCTTTTCTCTTTCCGTATTCTATCCAATCATGTACTTCCTCAGTTTTAACAGAGTAGTAAAACAGAAGGAAAAAAACCCGAACAGCAACAGTTGTGAAAATATATGCAGTTTGCCATGGTACCATGCAGACGAGAAAACTCATTCTGTACCTTAATAAAGCCATTCTCAAGCTGTGGTGGTTCTCCACAGGACACTGGGTGGCATGTGGGCAAACTGCCACTCCAGTTGCCAGTGGCCTCACAGGTCCGCTTCTTCTCTCCCTTGATGTAGAACCCCTTGTTGCAGCTGTAAGCCACCACTGCTCCAAAGCTGTAGTTGGACCCACTGGCATAGCCATTGCTAATGTGGGGAGGCTCTCCGCAGCGAACAGGGATGCACTGGATGCTCAGAGGAGAAGGATTCCACTGGCCCCCTCGGAGGCATTCGATCTTGGCCGAAGTGTTCAGAACAAAGCCTTCCATGCACTTGAAGCTCACGACGGAGCCAGCTGCAAACTTGGCTTTACTAATGGACTCCAGGATGCTGTATGAGACGGTGGATGGCTTTTCACAGAAATCAGCTATGCAGTGGGGCATGTCCCTGCCCTCTGGAGGCACCCACGTCCCTTCTGCATTGCAAAGCAGCTGAGAGTTATCAGCCAGGCTGTAACCATCCAAGCAGAAGTAATAAGCTATATCACCAAAGAGGCGGTGGCCACTCTCAGGTGATGCATTTTCCACATGGGGTGGTTCATCACAGGATACTGCCAGGCACTGCTGGTGGCTCACACTCCACTTGCCGCTGGCTAAGCACTCTATGGTTTCAGGGCCAACTAATGTGTAACTGTGGATAAGGAAACCACATAGGAAGTCAAAAATACATGCACTGTCAAACTCTACCTAGGGTTTCCTGAAGCCCATGCTGTATGAGCTTGTTTGCTAGAACCCCAGAAGAATAGGATCCTTTAGAAAAGCTATGATCAACTTCAAAAGAAAAATCCTGATGCCTACGTGTCTATGGGTGAGCTATCACAAAGGTGGATATCATAACATACATTGTGCATATTACCTCTCTCTCATCTATCTACCCAATGACCATTTCTGAACTTCCAATTTGGCTCAAACTACTACTATAAACCTAGTATTGTGCTGTGATGGTCTGTGTAATCCTCAAGGAAATGATCCCATTCATAAACTATTTCTGTTTAGCAAAACTGACTGGAAAAGAAAGAGATGAAAAGCCTAGAAAGGCCTTTTGGGTTTCTGTATTAGCCCTCTCAATCTATTTTCACACTTGCAAGCAAAATGAAACCTCTTAGTGAGTTACCCAGAGGTACTATTACCAATAACACATATAGCAATTTAGAAATAACTTCGCCCTAAAACTCACTGTTAAAAAAATACCAGAAATCCAATAAAAAAACCTAATGCTGACTGGAAAAAACACAATGAAATGATTTATAATAAAATTCTACCACCTTAATACTGTCAGTGTAGCCGTAGTTCTCCAGTCTCTTTGGGATGCAGGGACTAATCCATGCAGGCATTAATCCACGCAGCTCATCATCCCATTTAAACCCCTGCTGCTTAAATATGCAACAGGCGGTAGTGTACTCACAGTACCTCTGACTGTTTTCTTCATTTTTTTTCTCTGTAGTGTGCTCTCACAAAGACTAAAGAAACAATAACTACTGCGAAGTCTCCACTGACTTTCCAACTGCAGCCTGTTCAGATTTTAAAGCAAACTCTGTGGAACTGTTTTGTCTTGTTTGCAGGATTTGTTTTCAAGGCCTCATGACTGAACCCCAGAAAAAGAACTTATTTATGTACCAATGTTTAAAATGATCCACTGTCACAGGCAGACAGCTGTGACAGTCTATAAATGCTGCTATCCTACCCCATTTAAAATGCTTGCACAGGAAAGAGAAGCAGCTTTTAAAATCATAATGCAGTCTAGAAAACATCATAAGAATGCTTTGCTTCAATTATGTTTCAAATAACATTGCAGAGACAATTTATAAGAAAAATGCTGGCTCGTCAATTTACCTTTTTACACCAAGAAAAAGCAGAAAATCTTCCAGTCACTTTAGACCTAAAATGGCAAAAGCTCTGCTTACTTGCTCTGCCTTTTAGACAGAACAGTTCCAAGAAATTTTATGGAACTGCTTACAGGCTGTAAAGATTATTGTGTGCAAAGGTTCTTGCAGGATCAGAGTCCAGCATTATACTTTCATGCTTGATGTCATCAAAACTGAGCCCCCTCTATGATGAAAATTTCTCTACATAGAGTAGATAAAAATAAATTTAAAATAATGCACTTCAATAAACAAAGAGTCTTTATTTTAAGGAAATAGAATTTAGAACACCACAACAGACAGTTGTTAAACTGCATCAAAAGCATTCTTACAGCCTGATGAGACATAAAGAATTTGCTATGATCAGAGCCTTGAATTTAACACAGAAGTACTGGTTCTGTACTAACTACAAGGAAAAGGTTTCCGATTGAATTGTGCTACCTTCCTCCCTGATTCCTCTCTATTCTTCTCTTCCTGAGTCTATTCAGTTCCCCTGAAATTACTTTAAGAGATGTCTCTGTCTCATACTAACCTGACAGCCCACAAAAAAATCTCCATTGCATTTAACTTCCAAAAAGTTAAGACAGAAGTAGTAAACATGAATTAGAGTGGAGTTATAAAGGACTTGTGAAGGAGTGCACCAGTTTTACTCAACCTGAACATTAATCCAGTAGTGGTAATCTACATACCCTTCCTTACACGTGTAAGAGACAGTGTTTCCAAAAGTGAAGTTATCTCCTTTGATGACTGCATCTTTGATGGCAGGAGGGGGTCCGCAAGACACAACGTTGCACGTCGGTGGGGTGCTGTTCCAGTTCCCTGAAGATGCACAGACAAGTACAGAAGGTCCCTGAAGGCTGAGACACAAAGATCATTGTTAAGGCTGCCATTTCGTTCTGGGTGAGGGATGGAGAGTGAAAGAGCTGCTTTGCTTTCTGGCCCCAGTGAAACTAAGGAGTCTTTCTCACTGACTTCAGGAGAGGTCATAATCTCACACTTTGCTCATGGAAAAACACTCTGATGCTATTAAAAAAGCTGGTCTTCACATCACCTTGAAGAGCAAACTGCTGGATTTCTTGTGAAGCCTCAAGTCTGTGCAGACACACACAATTTCTGCTGTAGCTTTCCCCATCTTTGAGCACAAAAGAAAGAAATACTTCTTTAACCTTAAAAATTTATTTGTATGTCATCAACAACATGCCAGTCTTGAGACTTGCAACTAGGCCTCTGCCTGAGACCTGATTCACTTAAGGACTTAAAACACTATCTTCACCCAGGACACTGAAGGAAATGCTCTAGTTCAAGTTTGTTCACAAAAAGGCATTCAGTTCCTTCAGGAGATAAAGGATATTGCTTGAGTGAATGGCCACACACACTTAAAGTCGATGATATTTTTTGGTTTCCTTATCTGAGGAAACAGGATTGTTTCAAATGGTGTGACTTGGATATCTGAACAGAGTGTGAAACACTTCTCTGAGATGCCCTGGGTGAAACCCCTTGTCTCCAGCTGCTAAGTCAGCTGTCTGTGGTTCCCTGCAGAGCCCACATCATATCTGAGAGCCCTTCATGGGAGTGTCTGATTCCCTACAATTTGGTGTCAAATGGTATTAGACCCCCATGTTTAGCTGACTGAAATAAGTTAATGGTAAAGAACACTGACCTGAAATGCTTTTACAAATTTGGCATGGACCCTTGTCAGGGAAGCAGGGCTTTGCCTAGCTGTGGCAATACATTTAAGACTAAAAACACCTAAAAGGTGCTTGAAGGAAGAGACTGGGTCCAGAAATACTGCATAAGATGTTTGAGAGGGCTTCCTCTGGAGTGGTAACCACAGGAGAAAGGACCTCTCTCACCAAGCTATGGTAGACAGGTAAAGACAAAGAATCAAAATTGATGTGGTATTTGCTGCCTATATGTCCAAAGTCCACAGTCAAAAATCTCATTGCGCTGCCTGGTTTAGTGGGGTACAGATAAATCCACAATGCAAATCTATGACTTAACACTACACTGAGCTGAGTTATCCATTTGTACTAACATAAATAAAACGTTCACCAAATGAACACACTTCACCTACCTGCCTGCATCTAGATAAGGAAATGATTGCAGCAGGAAAATGTAGAAAAAAACCCATCCCTAAACAGGTCCATATGGGACCGCTTATGTCAGAGTATATCTGCTAGAAGTGCAAGCAGATATGAGGGGAGGCAGGAACCTGCATGTACAGCCACATCCTTGGATATAGCATTAAGGTGTTAATTTTTAATTGCAGCTAGATAAAAATGTGTTTGCAGTGTAATTGCTTACAAATGTAAAACAGAATGAAACCTTAGAATAAATTACTAGTACAAAGAGTTAAAGGAGTAAATTAGTAACTTCCAGAAAGTTCCTTCACAAAAGGTGCTATAAAGTAAAAGCAAAAATAATATGAACTACAGTTGTAAAGGTATAATGATCTTTAAAGACAAATGAGAGCTTTCAGAAATCATGAAAACTGTATTTCTGAATATTCAAAATACTTTTATAAGTTTGATGGTAAAATGAAAGCATTACATATACATATAGCAAATTTCGAGTGACTTTTCTGAACTACTCCAGTTCAGGATGAAATACAGAAAGTACACTCAAGGTATAAAGAAGGCTTTTCCAATTCTGTTTTATTATTTTATGACTCTGAGCGATGATCCCAGCTTTTTTTCTTTCAGATGTAAGTCAGACCTTCTAACAAGCATGCCACCTGCATTTGGGTCAGGCATGTTCATGCATTTACCTGTATCCACTGTCACAGGTGTATGATACAGAGGAAAGGTAGGCTGTGCCACTGAGTGTATATTTTCCATTGCTGATATCCTGTGGGCTAGGGCACATCACCATTTCACAGGAGGGAGGACCATGATTCCAAATGCCACTAGCAAGGCACAGAATTTCCTTTTCACCCACCAAGTTGTATCCATCATTGCATCTGCATTAGAAGAAAAGAAGCGCTATCAAACACAGCATTTCATGCACAACATAATCAGCCATCCCTTTTTTCTCATCATCCACACCTGCATAAACCATCTTTCTTTTCAGGAAATAGAGAAGTAGTACTGGAGTAAACATTCAGCTCTGCTACTGAACAGCCACTCTATAACCAAATGTCTTTCCATTATTTTAATCACATCTTGCTCCTCTCCTTCATTTCAACCAATCTCTCAATTCAGCCATACTGTTATTTGCTGCCAGATAGTCAATCTAGTTATTAATAGTTATTAATACAGCACTTCAAACATACTGAATTCCTACCTGTACACCACCTTATTATGGTATGTAAAATTTGAGCCAAAAATGGCACTGTTCTCTGGAATAACTGGAGCACCACAGGATATAGCTTTAAAAAGACAGGAATACAAGAGAGGTTGATATAACACAAACAAAAATGAACAGAAAATTAGGATTTGCTTTGTTTTCTCTGAAAAGATTTGAAGAAGTATAAAGCTCTAGATAACAATGAGTTCTTGACTAATCTGTAAATGACATTTAGGACTCTTTATCTGAATTCATCTTACTGAGAAACTGAACTAATTGGAAGTAGGTAGCTATAACTGCTTTACAAACCACATGCTTGGCTATCAAGAGGGCTCCGTATCTACCTCTCTACACAGACAAAGTAATTGTTTTTTTGCTTAGACAGTCTTTGTCAACTCTTCACTTTACCTGTTGCTTCATCTCATTTGTTCTGGTTTTCTAAAGAAACAATTTCTGCTATTATACCATGGCTATGTACATGCATCAGCCTGTCCTTTCTGGTTGCCTTTAATCCACTGAGACAGTTAATGGTCTTTAAGTGATTAATTGCCTGAAAATGGAAGGCTGGGTGGAGAAGAATTAGAATTAGAAGAACACTTCTAATGCTTGCATTAGGCTGAGTCTATACCTCTGACGCACTGGAGAATCTGCGCAAGAGAGAACCACTACAGACGTGACAACTGTGCTTATGTCTTAAAGAAACAAAGACTTCAACACTGACATCCAGATCTGCTAGGACAGGGTTTCATAAGCTGCCATGGTCTCTGAAGGCTCTTCACTATTGCTCTGCCCCTCCCATCTGTCTAATGTGAAAGTCACATTTCAGCATGCATTGCCCCTAGGAGCCAACCTTCACAATGGGGTGTTGGGTGGCTCCACTCTCCGGACTCCATGCAAGTAAGTTTCATTGCTCCTGTCAGCTGGAACCCTTCTTCACAGGAAAATGTTACTTGACTGCCAACACTGTAAGTATTCCCATGTAAATGGCCATGCTCTGGATTTCCTGGATTATGGCATTTCACGGGTTCTGAGGAGGAAGAGGGAAACTACAAATAATATATATTTTTGTGTCAGGTTTTATGAACAACCTACATGAGATATCCTTGGGAATTTGCTAAAGTAGAAGGCAAAGCACATGGAAAACACTAGTTGACGTAAGTAGTTTACAGACTTTTCTATTTTATATGTAAGTGACAGACACTGAAGACTCATGCAAGTAAACTAATCTTGACATGGAAGAGCCCTCTGTAACTGAATTTACATTCCTCACCAGAAGCAAACACATCTTACAGTAACTTCTCCCTCTGTGAGGGAAAGCCCATTCCAGCATGTCCATCCCTGAACATGAAAACTGCTCAACTACTTTTATGCTAACCTATGCCACTATCTAGTTATCTTCATCCAAAGTTACCTTGTTTAACGTTTCCACAGGCAGCTCTAGCCCTACTCAGAAGCCTGTGTTAAAATATTCCTTCGCTGCAGAGCTCTGCTCTGAGAAGTGAAACACTGTGGCCTTCCCAGGTCTTGTGCTCCATGTGCAATAAGGTTTTTGCACGTGTGTATGTCTTGGAGCAGCATCCCAATGACAGCTGCATCCTTACGGAGAGGTGAGTTTTCAAGAAACAAAAGGAGTCACTTTACTACAGCCCCATCCAGACTAAACCACCCTGGAGATGAAAGCATGCCTGCCCATCGATATCAATTGTTGCCTTGCAACTGGAAGGCAGGATACTGGCCTACACAGAATCTTGGAAAGGCTAGCTGAATGTTTTCCTTTCCCATACCTGCACATTTTTTACCATCTCCTGTGTAAGGAGGGATGCAAGTGCAAACATAGGATCCGTTTGTGTTGAGACAAGACGCGTGCTCATCGCAGTCTGATCCAACAGCGCATTCATCAACATCTGCAAAAAACAAAACAAAACAAACCCACAAAACCCACGTCTCTAGTGTGTTATTTGCACTAAGCATTTGCTTTAAATTTCTGTCTTACTGTCAAGAGGAATTACTGTAAGTAGTATAATTAAAAATCACTTACTGCAATCACATTTTTCATCCATTGGTAAAAACACTTAATATTTAAACAAAGGTTTATAACTCACTGTAAAGTTTTATCATAATTTTAATTATAATTTACTCAACAGTACTGCACAACATGAGAAAATCAGAGATAAATGTTACTAGCTTTCAGTCACTAATTCCACATAAAGTATCTGGTTTCCAAACTGCAAAAGAACAGATATTGTAACTATTGTATTACTAGTCTGCGTAGACACTCTGAGGAAGGATTTTTGCATTCAACTCTTGCTTGGGAAATCCTCTCTATCTCAACCTTCCTACTTATAAGACAGGAAAACTTAATCAAGAAGGGAAATACTCTGAAAATATTAGATCCCCATCTTTGATGAAGATAATTAGACTAGGCCCCAAGAGAGCCTAGTTGCCAGAAAAGCTAAAACAATTCAAAATATATTAGTTATTGTAATTAACGATTTACATGATAGCAGCACCTAAAAATCCTAATTGATAATTTATGATCCATGTGGTTTGGTACTATGCAGAAAAAAAAGAAAAAAAAAAAAAAAGAAAATCCCTCACTCCAAAATAAAATAATTTAAACTTGACAGTAAGGAAATGTCCTTGATAGGAAAACAATGAGTCAAATTGCAAAGAGTCAATTTCAAAGTATCTAATTGAAAAGTGCTGGCATCAGGCATTATTCTCAGAGATTGTGCTCTCTCTATAAAAATGCTTGTTTCAGACTGTTAGAGGGAGGGAGAACAATTCTTAATCTAGATGCCCTGCTACAGGACCCCTGCTGATCTAGGTATGCCATGCAGACACACAGTTTGAGTTCTTTGCCCATTTCCAGTAAAAAGTCACTGGTTAAAAAAACAAGAAAATTTACTGAATTGGAGGGTTTATTATTCACTGCCAGATGAGTCTGATCACCATGAAAGGACCACAACACAGTGACAAGAAAAGGAGTTTCTTTCAGATATACAGCATGACAGCTGCACTTTAATACCAGGACAGTTGCCAGTTACACAAGTACCAGGAGAATGCAAAGTGCTACCACAGCAGAACTGGAATGACTGCTTCTTCTGTAATGTCTTGTTAGGCAAGAGACTTCCAATGGGGTGGAACAACACTGTGAATCAGACCCTAACAGAACAAAAGGAATGCTTCAGGGCATAGGTGTACCAGGTTTTGTCAGCACCTCCCTGAAGCATGAGTCAGAAAGGTAAATGGCAGGTCAGGGTGCCAAATCCACTCTTGTTTTCATTTTCCCATAACGCTGCTTTAAGAGAGACGAGGCAAGCTGGAAGGTGGGGCACAGGCTTTTTCCTTCTTCCATTGTGACTCCTACAGCATGGAAGTTGAACTATTTGGACAGCCTTGACGTACCTGTGATGATGTTTGTAGATTCTGAAGAAGTGCTGCTGGAGAGGATGCTATGAAACTAGATGGATCCTACTTCAAAGTGAATTTTGGCAGAACTAAAAGACTTTGGTCATTTCTTTTGCTTGTCTTGACTGAAAAATATATGTGCTATACCTACAAAGAATTAGAAGTCAAACACAAATCTTGCCCGTTTTTTACTGCGCAACTCCCATTGGAGGCATGGCTAAGATCCAGCACAACCAGATGCAGCAATCCAGGTGCAGCTAGCTAGTGGATTCCAGCAGAGGTATGCTGGAGACCTGGCCCTGCAAGACCAGTGACACCCAGTCCTCTGTACACAGTACAATGCCAGCCTGTCACACCTTTCAGCTTGTGCCACTGCACCCAGAACATCAGACCCATCTGACCAGCAAGTAAGTTATGGTGTAGCAACTGTATGAACTGTGTTCACAAGTGTGAACTGTGTTCCCAGTCCTCTCAGTGCTGCAGCTGCTTTCTGGCAGGCATGTCTGACTCACCAAAAAACCCCCACAATGATAAAAAAGCTCAGAGAACACTGGCAGAGGAGATCTGCCCATTAAGTTAGGGACTAAGGAGACAGCAAGGTGGCCTCTTGTTTAGGCAAAAGTCAATTAACATTTGAGTGGATCAACTGGCAGGGTAAATGCTTCTCCTTGAGCTCATTAAAGAGTGTGAATGTCTTCCTGAGTTAGCCAGACCAGCACAGAGGAATGGAAATGAATACATGGTCAACATGAGGTATAAATGTCAGACAACTACCAATAGGTTTGAGCTGGCCTTAACCCAAACATTCATTCCCAGCTACCGGGGATGTGCAAGGTCTTGACGGTGAACATATTACAGAGCTTGATAATGGGAAACACACTGGAATTACACCTAAACTGTTTATTACAATCGCTGTATTTTGTTAAGTAACTTGAATTTGTTTCTGTTGTGCTATGCAGTACATTTTGTATCACTCGGCTTGATTGGAAATCTTGTGCAGCATCTACTGTCTTCAGGTCAGTAAATCTGATATTAAATACTACAATGTCCATGTGTGAAATATCTAAAAGAACCTGGTCAGAGAGCATGGGACACTGACAGCATGCTGGAGAACAACAAAATGCACAGGACAGAAGCACAGAATGCAAGGACTGCAGGGCATGGAAGGAGAAAGGCTGGGAGTGCAATGCAGGCCTATATAATTTTATATATGTTTGATAAATGCAGGATGTGGGGCATACAAGAGGATGGACAGAAAAAGGTGACAGAATGTAGTTTTGGTTTTACATAAGGCTGAGCATGTTATTTCAGAAACATGAATATGTTGGATTATGACTCTGGGATTGTGGTTAGTCTCCACAATTTCAGAATGAATGTCTGCTAAAACCTAAGGGCACAGGAGAAGTGTGAGATTGTCAGTGCATGCAGCCAGATGTATGGCTCATCTTACCAAGGCATGATGGCGAAATGCTGTTCCAGCTTCCATTGTCCAGGCAGAGCATCCTGGAGTCACCCAACAAATAGTAGCCACTGTTACAGTGATAGGTAATAGTACTGCCTGCAAAGAAGTCCTCAGCTGAATAATATCCATTTTCTAAAGTTGGAGGCACTCCACAGCTGATTCCTGCAAGATGGGTGAAAAGAGGGCACAGGCATTAGCAGAGTAAATACAGATCATCTTCAGAATAATTCCACATGAGAGCCATTACCACATGTTTTACTCTGCAGCTGTACAATTCCATTAGCAAGAGGGCCCAGTCCTTTTCTGAAGTAGCTAATCAATTCCAGGTCTAGTGGAGGGTCTTGTTTCCTGGGCATTTCTCAATATGAGTCTTAGCAGGACTTTCCAGCTCCTGCTAAGAAAATTTTGCTAGCTTTTGAGTGGACATCTGTGGCTAGATCTGAGCAGAGGCCCTGCAGTTGGAGAACACTTCTGATAAGAAATAATCCTTGGTGAGTTATAAAGAAAAAGGAAAACTGAGTTTGCCTTGTTGTTGATACTTCCCTTTGCTGAAAATCAAGCTCAGGATTGCTGTGTTTAAACACTGCAAAAGTAGCCAACAAAGACTGCTAAGAGTTACAGTCCTGGCCTGAGATGAGGGAGTGCATGAATGATGGAGAGATTGGAGCTGACTTCACATATAAACCTGGGCATCCCTTAGATTGACTATAGTAAATAATCCCATCTGACACCAGTTGTGCCAGCAGAAAGCATCCCTATACTTGCCTCCAAGAAGTTTTTATTTATTCTAGCAGAGTTGGTTCTGTGCATCTTTATCTCCATCACAAAGGCCTGAACCCATTCCAACAGCTACACAGGTTATAGCATGTCCTAGTCCCCTAGCTGTGTGCAAGGATCACACAACAAGAATTTAAAGCCTATAGTTATGGAAGCCTTGCTTGTGCTCTCAGGCATTTGTGGTTTTGGGGGTATTTAGCACCAAGAAGAGGAAAAGGATCCTGGTGGGTGAAGACAGTGATTACACTGAGCCTGATTCAGTCAGTACTTTTTCAGGCCTACACCATTAGTATAAACCTGTAGTTCATTATGCAGAAAATAGGTATCTTCAAGTAACTTTCATTCATCAGGTCCTCGTGGAACAGGTGCCTTGAAAGTAAAGGCCAGTGGGCAAGTCTAGCACTCACCCACTCAGCCTGTTTGTGGCAGGTCAGCCCTGTTCTGTCTCAGTTCCCTGCTCAGCAGATAAAACTTCTTGGCCCAATGCAGAGAAATCAGAAACACTAACAGGATTCTGGTGATTGTCACAGATCACACACCAAGAAACTGCAAAGCTGTCTCTGCCAGTGAGCTTTCCTTCTGCCCAGCAGGACTTGCTTTTGGGTAAATCCTCATGGGCATGCTGTTTACATGGAAGGTGAGACTTTTGCTACAAATAACTGAATAAAGAGAAAAATATTAAAATTTAATCAAACTACTTTAAAGTAATTTTTAACAAATTTGATTATTTCCTTCAAACTACATATGAATTCTAGGATTATGCAATATCTATTTCTGGAGCTATTTACTATTCTGCTGAAGAGAAAAATGTAATCAGCTCCAACACAAGCAACTGCAGTCATATGTGCAGTCACAACAGAGGAGAACCAAAGGAAAGGAGAAAGCAGGAGCAGGGATCATACAGTTAAAAGAAACTTGGCAGCCTGAATGCATACAGCTCAGTTTCTTTGAAGAAATCCTGTAAATCTTGGAGCACTTCCAAGTCCTCACAGAAATATATGCTGCCTATAAAGAAATTAGGTCATAACTTACTCAAGTCAAGGCTTCTACCTCAAACCAGACATTCTCAGTGACATCTAAAAATCACAGAGATATTTTAGCATTTCATGTGCACCTTTCATACTCCTAATAACACTGGGGAGAAAAGTTCCAGATTGCTGATCCAAATGGACTAATTTCTCCAACAGTCATGGATGTTAGAAACTGAATGAAAACATGTAATAACATGGTCATGATACAGTTTCTGCTCAGCAAAACATGAGTTTAGTTTTAAGCATATACACATATGCTGTAACATGGATGGATTCAAGTGCATGATAGCTGCAAAAAACCCCAGGCTATGAACAGTGATAAGATCCAAATAAACACCAGGGTTTCCTAATCCTGCCAGCTCACTGAGACAACTCACTTTCACATCGGGGAAAAGGCCGTGTCCACTGTCCCATGTTAAGGCAGTGTTGAACAGAGTTTCCCACTATCTGGAATCCTGGGTCACAGGAAAGGCTCACTTTTGACCCTGGCTTTAAATCAGCAGAAGAGGCCCGCAGATGTGGTATGGATCCTTGCAAAGATGGACAATCTGTGAACAGAATATATGCATTCAGTAAGAGGTAGAGCTACCTGCTGAAATTAATAATCTGGTTATGTGATTGATCCTGTATAAGTTTACCCAGGAAAAAGCTTTCAGGAATGTTATGCGTGCTACATCCCTCTTGGGTCTAGAGGGTTTTGAGAATCATCAACATACAAAATCAGAAAAGGAATCTACAGAAAAAGAAGCAAGGAGGCAGCAGGTATTTTAATACCACACAATGATTATTAGAATAAAAGGCAGGATCTTTTTTTTTTTTTTTTCTAATCCACTACCATCTGCACTCTTTTCCCATCTCAATTCAGGAAGCAATAAATTTTTGTCAGAGATTTCAATGAACTTTTGTTACAAACCCCTGGAATTTGAAGAATGAAGGACTGCATGTTCTAACTGTCAAATTATCAAAATAATTTATTCAAGGTTAGTAGAGCAAAGGCTGCAAGTTAGCTAGCTGACCCCATAAAAGAGTCTTTTAGTGTTGCTCAGAAAAAAATGGGTTCTAGGAAGTAAAGTTCTAACCAGCACAAAATATACTCTTGTAATCTATCTTCACTCTTCCAACAACTCCTGGCAGGAAATCTGGCCAGGCTAGTACATTTCCTTTTTGCAGTTCTTCTGGACAGGATGTAGCCAGAGATTCTACCTATGGATTTAAAACAGTTGGTTAGGTGATGTTTAAGGACAGTGTAGGAAAAGAATATTAAAAAAAAAAAATCCTTTCATGCGCGTATGCAACAATAGAGCAGATCCTTGAGGGAGTACAAGAGGTTCCTGGCTGAAGTACTTATTATACTGTTCTTACAAGCCATCTAGATATGGACAGTTCGTGCTGAGTCACTACCTGAAGGACTACTTGACACACAAACAAGGTATTGAACACAGTTCTTGAAACACAATTGCATTTGTTAGTGTAAAAGAAAAATACATCTACGTCACAGAAAGAGACAGTAATGAGGCTGCAACCTGAAGAGAACACTTATCTGTTTGCAGAAAATGTCAAATAGGAGCCAAAAGGAACTTAATGTTCAATATCTGTATTCTGAAAACTGCTAGCACTGCACGACATATAAGGGACAGAAACACAAAAAGGAGAAGCTTAATAAGGCAATTAGTTTTTTCCAGAACACAAGTTTTGTGAACTGAATTAACTAGACTCTCTAAAACACTGTAGGCAAGGCCCAACCAAAGCGGGACAGGGACATAAGTGGAGTATAGTATATTATGCATATATGTATATTATATATATTATATATATTATATTATATATATTATATTATATATTATATATATATATATAAACTGGAACTATACAGGCCAGCTAAGTACTGGAGGAACAAAGGAACACACTATTAGATCAACAGCAGATTAATATCTTGAGAGAAGATCTGGTCATATGTCTCTGATAGAAAAGTTTTCTCAGATGGGTGATTGCCTTCTGCCAAGTTTCCAGTAGATAAATTCAACCACCAAGAATAATATTCTACAGTGTCTATCCTTGTCAGAAGGAAAGGTACATAATGAACTTTGGAGTGATTTGTTCTCATATTGTCCCTATTCTGAACCCACTGAGGCAAATTGGACTTTTCTAGAGTCAGCATAGCCGGAGAAGGAACCGATGTTCTCTGTTTATTCTGAGGCCATTTCCAAGTTCTCATTTCAGCAATCTTTGCCAAGGGAAATTGCTTAGGCCAAAGGCTGCAAACAAATTGCAAGGAATCTGCATGAAAAAATTTCCAATGTAGCAAAAACAAGTTTGGAAATCAGCCCTTTCAAGCCATATGATGGAGAACAGAGGGCCAGAAAGGACCTCACAGTTCCCTATACACTACTCATATTTCTATTACTGTCTATTCAACAACAAAGCTACCAGAGTGACAGTTTACCTGGACAAAATTAATGTGCAAGTGAATAAGCAACTAAAGCATGCAATGAAAAATCTTAAAAGACTAGATTCCACCATCCTTTATTCACTAAGCAACATATTCTGCCACCCTGCTTTCCTTTACGACTGAGAATAGAAAGTTAAGACTTAATGAATTGCTCCAGCTGGCCAGAACAAACCTAATGATAACAGATTACAATAGCACTTTACTATTCCAAGTTCTGAAATGAACGAGGTAAAAATTGTATAGGAAGCTTACTTGGCTTAGCTTCCTGCCTGGTGTTACATCTGTCTTTTCAGATGAGTAATATGGATACTATAAATGAACGGCAGGATTTTCTTCCTTGTCCTAACTCTGTTGCATGTGAAGCAAGTGGGAATTCAATCAGACCTGTCATTAAAGAGGGCCAACTACTGAGAAAGTTTCAGAAAGTTGCACTTAAAACTCTTCACCAGTGTGCCCTGTAAAATCACACGTACGCTTATCAGCTTCAAAACTGCTAGTGAACAAAAACTTGAAGATCTGATTGGCAATGCAACAGTTGGTGACCCTAAAAGCCAAGAACTGTAGCAGACAGTTGGGTAGTTTTAAACCCGTCAGAGAGGCAAAGTAGTGAAAAACCAGAGAAATAAACAGAGGAGACATCTGAATGCTGGAAGCAAAGATTCTGCTTTACTTTTTTTCTATTCATGTTATTATTTCTTATTTGGATCATGGATAGCAAACAGCTATAAACCACCAGTTAGTGATGCAAATTTAAGAAAAATCAGGAGAAGAGCAAAACCTTGTAATCCAAAGATTCTTTCCCAGAAAAATGTCTCAAACTTTAAACATTTATCTTTGTTGTTTGTTGTTATCAGCAGTTTAACACTTCTGACCTTCAGGATTTAAATACCAATGAGCAGGAAGCAGTGATGGAGCATTGTCATCAGGTTTGCAGATGATATCAAGCTGATGATAATATAACCAGTCAGTGTGCTACAGGACAGAGTTGCATACATAGGCACTTTGACAGGCTGGAGTAAAGGGCCAACCCAGACTTCAAAAATTCAACAAGGAAAAATGGGAAGGAAAAACAATTCTGAATATAGGTGAGGAAAGCCAAGAGCAGGAAAATAACTCTGTGGCAAAGAACTTAGGGACTCTCGCAGGCAATGAGCTGAGTATGGGCCAGCTGTGCACTATGCAAATATTGAGGACGAACAGCATCTTTGGCTGAGTGAATAGGGTTACCATCAGAAAATCAAGGAAGTGATCATTCTTTCTCAGTGCTTATTAGATCACATCTGAAGTACTGAATTCCATTTTGGGTTATTCACAGCAAGAAAGACATCAACAAGTTGGAGCAAGCTCAGAGATGGGATGGGACATTTGCCCTGGGAGGAGAGTTTGGCTCAGCCTAGGGCAGAAACAGCTATGGGGACACCTTTCATCAGCCCCGTGTGTAGGGGGAGATGATCAGGTACAGACAGGCTTGTACAGCAGCACATGGTGGAAGACACAAGCAGTAGTCATAAATGGAAGTGGGAAGTCCCAGAAGGCAGAGAGAAACAAATTCCACTTGAGGATAACTGAGTGTTGAAGCTTGGCTCTCAGAGAAGTCGAGATTAATAAAGACTTAATAAAGTCTTATTAGAGACTTTATTCAGTCTTAATAAAGACTGAAAGATGTCCTTGCAGACATCTTAATAAAGATCTTTCAGTCTTTATTAATTTTTAACTCGGTGGAAATTTGGTCCTGCCAAGCTTTTATTTTAGGTCCTGATTAGGTGTAATTCCAGTTATTCTGCCCTTTCAGACTTTTTCTGGAACTATATAGCTCAGATTTTTCAGTGTCTAATGCATTGACTGAAACTGTGATGTCTCCCCTCTGAAGTTTTTAACAGCAGAATGAGGAACTGTATGTAGTCTGTAAAACAAGCACTTTGCTTATTTCACTGGATTTCTCTCTCTTCTAGCAGAACTGTTAATTTTTATACATTATTTCCTTCCTGTTTTGAAGCCATATACTACAGAAAGGCTCAATCAAAACAGAAGGTGACTCAGTATTGATTTTACCAGACTTAGTTCTGCTTAAAGCTACTTTACTAACTACACAAAGCTTATTACCCGAAGCCAGAACTCCATCTGGTCCCCACTGACTTCCGTGGGAGTAGGGGCACCCAATATGCTAACCTAGAGTGCCTTCTCAAAGGCTCATCAGAGCCCTCTGCTCAAACACTGCACTTAGGTCTTACCTGCTGTGGAGAAAGTACATGGTCCCAAATGTTGAGCTGGCTGATGGAGCCCACAAAAGATTCAGCTGGGTTGAATCCTTCTCCTTTTTGATCTTGCTCTTGACCCAGAACAAGTGCACCACCACCTAAACTCAGAATTTGAAGAGGGGTAGGAAACAAAGCCTTACAGCAGGGATCCCATCAGAAGATTAAAAACAAAGTAAAATAAAAATTTTGCTGCCCTATGTTACTCAGATTTTGCAGTGAAGACCAGGCACCTTCAACAAACTCTCTCAGCAAAACCTCTGGGAAGCCTTATGTTAGATTGAGATAGGTCAACATAGCAATTTGGAAGTGACTGTCAAACACGTATGGGAGCAGAAATAACCTATGGCTGCTTCAGGAATGATATTGGCTCAAAGAGATCACTTGTCAGACAGTTTTTGAAGCATAACACACAGCAATGTAAAATGCAGTTTTGAGCAGGTGGGGCACATTTTACAATACCAACTTAGACTTCCTGCTTTAAACAAAAGCTTACGAATCGTGCAGGTCAAACGTGATTCCATACCCTCAGAAACACACTGAGGGTAGTTAATGCTCTGAGACATGGCACACAAGTTAAATCTATTCTCCTTGTCCAGTAACATGTGAACATGCATCTTCTACGTCATAGGGTATGTGGACAAGGTCAAAAAGTAATGGAGACAGCATACTTCCTTAGGTCTTATCTCTGGAGAGAAGTCCAATTTAACACAGGGGCAAACATAAGGATCATGGACTGTATTTTTTATATTAATAAAATACTATTTTGAAATTCTATATAAATTTGGATGGTGGCAGTATGCAAACAGTACCAAAACAGAACCTCTTTGCAGCCAAATAATACCAGGCTTTTCATAGCTCTTCAATGCTGAAGATACTCCTTTTTACGCCCTCTGATATTACTCTATAGATGACTGATCACAGGAAACAATGAAATAGCAAACCCCACCTTGTTAGAAAAAAATACAAATACAGCTTTGAATCTATGACTGAAAAGAACAGGAAAAGGCTTAGTCAATCAACCCTGAACACGCATATGTAAGATAAACTTAATTTTGCTGAGTGAGACACTTATTCTCACAAAGCCATCCCAGAACCAGCCCTGCACGGGTTCCTTTGTGGACTAAACTGTGTTGTCCATAAAACAACCTACCTACCAATATACCCTAGAAATATGCATTTTGTCTTCAGTGATGCTGAGGTGGAGGGGGGACTGTCCTTACAAAAAAAACCCCAGCAAAAATGAGCTTTTCAGAAATGCTGAAAATGTGAATATATACTAAAAAACCATAAACATTTTCTTGCATATTCTGCAATAAAAACAGAATGAAGGCAACAGATGTGGTATAATATAAAAAAAGCATACCAGGGATTTTTGATCCGACAGAGAGCCCGCTGCCTCCATCAGACAGTTTTCCATCGATGTACACCTTCCATGCCCCATCCCTGCACGTCCACGTCACCGCAATGTGATGCCAGTTACCATCGTTCACTGAAGGACAGTCTGTTATCTTCTCTTTCCCATTCACATAAAGAACCCAGCTGCATGGAAGGAAGACACAGGCATACTCAGCTGCATGTAGCTACTTTAAAAGCATGGTCTGTCCCCCAGGACCCAAAGAAATGTCATTTATTTGACTAACAATACAACTGGCATGTAAAAACTATCATGTGAGAAATCTCTCTTGAAAGATCATCATAGATGATATCTCTGTCCTAGAGGACTTGGAAGTTGGTTATCATATGCAAAGCATGGTGAAATAAGTGACATGCCTTTGTAACAAAATATTAAGGCTCAAGTCATGGCGACATAGTGGATTCTTAAATTTTCCTCGTGAGTTTGGAGTCACACTACAAGTCACACTCTGCTTTTGTAAAAGTGCAAGTCATACTCTGCTTTTAGAATCATGTCAGAAGTACTTTGAGTGCTGAGCTCTACTGTTCCACTTACTGTCTCAATGAGCCATTAAGAAAAGATGTGAATATAGTACAGAAAAAAATTCATATTGTCTAAATTCACAATTCTCAATTCTCTCTTGCCATTACTCTTCTATAGGGCAAAAACTGATGGAAACAAAGCAAGAAGGAAAACAAAACAAAGAGACAGACAACTCTGTCAAGGGAGTTTGGGTGCAGATTTTTCTACCCCAAAGTAGGCAAAGCTTACATTCAAACTTCTGTTCTACACTTTCTTTGTCAATCCAAGACATCTGTAAGCTATAGGAGAGCAAAACTGTGATTTACCCATTGTAATCAGTCAGAAGAAATGCATTATCACTTCCATTTTCTACTGCATAAGAAATGGGAGTCCCATAGTTTGTGGTGTCAGTGGATTTCATCCAGAATGTACAGGTGATGTCACCAAGAGATGGTAAAACACCATCAAGCATGACATATCCATAGATACCAGAGACTTCAAAGTCAAGATTGAAACCAGAGGACTGTTCTGCAATGACGACAAAGAGTACTGAGAACAATATTCACACAAACATAGAAAGACAATCCAATGAAATCTAAGCAAATGAAATAAAGTGGAATGCAGTCCTGCTACAAAAAATATTCACTAACTTGAATAGAGGTAGAAAGAACTTTTGGCAGTCTAACATCAGCCAGCATAGAGAGCTTTCCAAGGCTAGAATACAGTGCTTGAAGACAAATATCTGGAAAAGACACTGACTATCTAGCAATAACATGAGGCTTTCTTCTCTGTCCTCTATCACTGAAATGACATATCCATCTACCATCTACCATCCAACAACATAAACAGGTATAATCACCTGGTTCCATTTAATCAAGATTTGAAGAGAAACCCCAAAACAATTCAAGATTTTTCCTGTTCTGGACTTACTGAAATACACTGCCTGCTATGGGACAGCACTTCTGTGCTACTTTTCAATGCACACTGACATGCCTTGACTACAAGGATGCTACATGTAATGTTATCAAGTGGAGATCTCCTCAAAGGTAGGTGTTAAATTCTGACATAGGATGGCAGGTGTAAATGTCTTCTACTGTCTTTGTGAAATCAACATGGCTTCCATTTAAAGATTTACCAGCTACTTTATAATTTTCAGGGAGAAGGATTTGAGCCTTATGGTCTCCAGTATCCCCAAGAAGTGCCAGAGGTGTGATCCATGCCACCTGTCCATAGCAAACTTGATACTCTTTTGCCTGTAGGGAATTTGATGCCTTTAGGACTTCTGAAGCTAAGAGTACCCCTTACTAATCTCCAACCCTGTGATACAAAGCCCTACACAAAACACAAGAAACAGAAAGATCTACTTAACTCAGATACACAGAGCAAATACAAATTAAATTTAATAGATCTATGTGGTATTAAAAAGCTAGAACCATGCCTTAGAAAAGAGAAATGACTCAGACACACGCTGTTACTTGTCTGCAATTACACTTGTTAACACTGCAGTCACACAGGCTTCACTCATCCTCTCACAGTCCCACCATCCTAGCTACTTTCTGGGGAAGCTGTATGAAATCAGCCCAGCCAGTGAAAATCTTGCACAGAGACTTAGTCAAGCCACCTTTTTCTGAGACTTAGTCCTGTGTACCTGTTTCACACCTGCTGCCTGTAAAGCCAGGGGGACATTTACAAACGTACGAGTTCAAGGCATCCACACAGGTGGCTTGGTTTAAGCAGGGACTGGAGGCACAGTCATTGATGTTCACTTCACAGTTCTGTCCTGTGTACCCTGTCACACACAGACACCTATGGAGGAAGAGAAGCACACTTCAAGGGTGACAGCCATCATAACAAAGAATTCTGGCTATGAGGCCAGATCTGCCAGTGAGAACAGTATATAACAACACTAAAAAAAATCAACAGATGATATACTACAGAATTAATGGAGTTTTATTTTGGTCATTCCTCTTAAGCATGCTTGCACTCTATTAGCGGAATAATAACACTTCTAGACAGGGACAATACAACATTTAAACAGCCTGCATTTCTTTATATAAAATTGTGAGACATAACCATTGCACTTCCATGAGTAAAACATACCTCTTACATACACAGAAGCAAAGATGAGAGGTATTCAACTTTTCAGATAGTCACCTTTATTTATAGGGAAAACCAAGCCAGTATAAAGATACCAAAAGCTTTGATACTTGAAAAACCAAGGTGCTTGAAAGGCAACAAAACTTCTGGGACTTTTGGGAGGGAAAGACTAAACTAAACACAGATGTTATCAGCTAGCCCACCTACCTATACAGTGATCTAGGATACAACACTTCTGATGGCATTTGTAGCTTCTGATCTGAGTTGAGATACCCTAAATCATAAAATTTAATAGCTGGAAGTTTCCACCGGGGTTTGTATTTTAACCTCTATAGGTTCAATATGTACAGCTACCCCTGTCTTTCCAAGCTATAGAAATGCAGTATTACCGGCTACATAATTGGTTATTATGTATTATTGCAGTGGAAAGCAAGAAGCCCCTGAAGTTTGGACAAATGGACATCTTTTGGAAGATCAATATTAAAACCACGCAGTCCTACTATGCTTAGATTTCAAACTCTGCATATTTTCTTTGCTGTTTTCCTTGGAATTTTTTAAGAGTGAAGACACTAGGATATATTTTCTTGTCTTTTAAGATCTCCCTCTTCATAAAGGGACCACTTATTTTGGATCAGGCTGCCAAAACATGCTTGCTGAAATCTGAGAAGGCTGAGGCACCTCAGCATGTCTGACTTTCCACATTTTACAACATAAATCATCTGTTTTTCACCTGAAGCTGTTGATACCATCTTTGCATGTAGCTCCATTCCTACAGGGTCTGCTGAGACACTCGTCAATGTTTCTTTCACACAAGACGCCAGTAAAACCTGGGAGACATTTGCAGGAGAAACTTCCAACTCGATCTTCACAAACAGCCCTATTAAGACATGGGTTGGAAAGGCATTCATTCATCTCCCTTTCACAGCGATCACCTGAGGGAGGCAAAAAAAAGAACAAAGTAACAGCTCTAGATTGAATTAACGTAAGAAAGAGGATTATTAAGCCATCTCCATTTTTTAAAGGATGCAGCTGATCTTCTAAGAAAAAGCAAATACCCATGCAGTAGCCATGCAGGTTTGGAATTTACTCCATTAACAGAGGTTAAATACACAGAAGAATTATGGGAACTATCTTAACAGTTACAGAAATAAAATGTAGCAAACTGTCAAATTTAAACATGACTAATTTGGGGTGAACAAGGAAATCACCTGAGAAACTATTCTGAGTATCTAATGAAAACCTACTATAAAAGACATCTGGCTGAAACCCTAACTCTAAGGAGGGATGTGAAAGCCAGAAACATGTGATTCTGTGATTTATGATGTGAAAGAGGTCCTATGTCACAAGCACTGAAACTGCATGTGATTTTATAGTGGAGCTTTTTAGCAACATGATAATCAACAGATACATGTATTTCTTATAGAAATCTGTGAAAGCAGACTATGGGACCGGGGAGTAGTTTTAGTATAGACCATTTTATCTACTGTTAAAATATTTTTATTTTAAAATAAAATTAAAAACAACGTTTTGAACCCATTAGAATGCAGTTATTACTTCCTTAACGTCACACAGCAAGTTCATGGCAAAATTAGTAATTGAAGATCTTGCACTTAGCAAATCCTTCTGAAGTCATATTTACAATATGGAGAGTAGGAGAGATTAAAGGGACCTAAGGAACATCATAACTTACATTCTTATCAATATGTAATATATTATATATATATATCTTGCTATACAGCAGTGGGATGGAAATACTTTGGGTAGGGTAGGAAGACACATTTTTTGGTCAGAAAGAGTAAAAGCCGGGCTAAAGAGAACAAGGTGTACCTGTGAACCCCTTTGCACACGTGCAGCGGTAACCATTCTTGCCGTCAACACAGTGGGCTCCATTCAAACATGGACTGGAGCTACATTCATTTATGTCTTCCTCACACAAGAGACCTTTGAACACCAAGGATTACAAGGCATGATCAAGACACAGTCACAGACTGCATTCTGCAGTGACTGGATGTGGACAACAGAACAAAAGTGTACCGTGAGCATGACAAAGGTTACCGAGAGCGGGTGACAAAATTATGTGATTGACTGCACTACTGAAACAGCTCCAAAGATAATCTGTGTTATTTAGATGCTGGGATCATTATGCAAAGTCCATTGTGTATCTTTATAATGTTTAAAAACCCAACCAGCTAATGCTGATGTTGATAAATGCATAGCCATAAACATGAACAGTGAGGGAGAAGGTTTCTAAGGAAAACACAACCTTTTTTTTGATCACACAAAATCATCTCCTCAATAGTTTTATTTCTATATTTAGAAATGTGCTGGTTTAGGTGCATTTTAGGTGCTGTTTTGGCCAGCTATTCAAGTGTGTTAGTTTTCCTGCAGATTTTAATACCTTCAATGTGCATGCTGGTGACAGTTAAAAACACTGAGAAAAAATATAATCAAAAGCCCACTCACTTATACCTAAGGCTGCAGTAAAGTAACTACATAAATGCTGGGTCTAGTCTCACAAGCACTTCTCCTGCTAGTATCTACTAATTCTCTAAACCTTATTCCTCTTTTCAGACCAGAAATGTCAAGAAGGAGAAGGATACAGACACACACACAGACACAGAGTCCCACACCCTATTCTTGGATGATTGCCATTTTATTTCAAAACCTATTCACATATAGTAGAACCTTACTCTAACCTGTAGATCATAATGTTTTCCTGTTATAATTGGATGTGGAATTACATAGCACTTGTACTTTGTGTTACTTGGCACAGAAACCAAGCCTGTCTGAAGGAAAGCTATGAAGAGAAACAAATTACCTGAATAGCCTGGTTGACAGTGACAAACAAAGGTCCCAATGCCATCTTTGCATATTCCATTGTTTTGACAAGGAGATGATTTACACTCATCAACTTGTGTTTCACATTTCAAGCCTAGAATGCAAAAAATAAAAGGACTCAGACAAAATTTAAAATTCTCCAGAAAAATGGATGCCATGACTATCTAATGTAGGAAAACAAGACTAATTACCTACATTAGCAGACATTCAGGTTTATTATCTTTTCATTAGGTTGTGCATTAACACAGACCTAAGACAAGTGTTGTTAGAAAGGTGTGATGCACATTGGGAACAGACTGATCAGCTTCAGAGAGGGGCAATCAAAAGTAACTTCTTGATAACAGCTGAATTATAAGACATCTCTTTGATTTGAAGCAACTGGGTAGCTAACACTGAAGACAAGTACAGGCTTTGTACAGGCGGAACTAGCTGCCAAGACTGCAAATTTCTAGCTTTTGTTAATCATAAATATTGCCAAGTGATAGGATTTTCATATCCACTAATTCCATTAAAAGAAATCCCATTCAAAACCTTTTCTGCAAAACACAACATAATTCAAGAACACGAAGAAGTATCTGGTTTTTACAAAACACAACATAATTCAGCAAGAGCACGAAGAAGTATCTGGTTTTTACATATTCTAAACATGTGATGAATATTCCAATTAGTTAGGCTATACCGAAATGCTTTGCTCCTTAAAACTTCCTCATTTTAAGGACATCATGAAGTAGTAGCTACTTCACCTGATTCCCAGTTTTTTACCTGTATATCCAAGTGGGCATATGCAAATGTATCCACTTCCTAATTGCTTGCATGTCCCATTATTGTGGCACGGTTCCAGAAAACACTCATGAAAGACCTGCCAAAGGCACAAATGATACACTTACAGCAAAGCTGGCATGCAATACTCTAGTTTTGTAAACTGTATGCCGCACTAGACACTTTGGAAAGATGGGATAAAAAAGTCACCAGCTTTAGCTTCTAGTTCCTCCTCTGTCTTCCCATCATGCTATTTGTGGGGTTTTTCCTACTGAAAAATACCACAAATATGAGTATTATTTTAAAATTAAGTTTTACTTAGAAAAATCTCCTCAAAACTGTCTGAGCTATGATTCACAGTTCATATTAAACTACATTTATATTCAAGTTCTCCACTTTGTGTCCCTCTACATCAGCTACCACTTCCTGCTACTGGCCATCAGGTGGCCTGGTAGGGAATTTCACCATGTGGCATTATTTCTCCTATTCTTGCAAACCTGAATTCATCAAAGCCCTTAAATTAAAACCATAGGAGATCAATTTGTCTCCTGTCTCTGTGTTATATAATGGTTCAGGCCAAATTTGCCATGGGTCAGCTTTGCTTTTTTTTACACAATATCCCAAATTCCAATTCAATCAAAGCAGTCTTGTCAAGAGTTACAGACTGGGGGTGAGGGGGTGGGGGCAAGGAGGCATCTCCAGCAAACATTGTCACTAGGCTAGTTTCACTTGTCTGTATTTCAGAGAGGGTTCTCACAACAGAAGGGAGCTCTGCTTGCCTCCTCTCAAGTGTATCTGTGTTACAACATGTAAACTCAAGATTTTATGTCTGAGACTCACATGTCTGATAGCATTTTCTGGAACTCAGCACATGGAAGTCGTCAAATGACTGAACACAGTCAGTATACTTTTTCTAGATTGCCTGAATCTCTTCCACGTAGTTTACTTTTGTTTTACAAATTCATTAAGTGTTTAATACACCAGGTGAAGGCTTCAAAACCAGAATTTAAGATTGTCAGCAGCTGATGCGACTTCCTCTGTTCAATGAAAGTGCTTCTATGATTACAAAGAGAGTTTGAGTGTTCCCCTCTTAACCACTGCTTTCATCTCTTCAGGAAATAAAGTCAGCAAAAGAATTACAGTTAAAAAGGTCTTACTTGTTTACTGCTGCATGAAGTGCTTTTTCTTTCATTTGAGATAGAACTAGAAAATAACACTTGTCCTTACCTGACTGCTGACTTTGTACTGCTTGCTGATATTTTCTGGGAAGGCTGGTACCATCATTATACTTTCCTCAGCTGCTGAAAAAGTAGAGCCAAAACCTAAAGAGTAAGATATGAAAGCAATGTGAATAACACTGTGTAACAAGGTCTCTATTCCATGGGGGCATTATAATTGCATGTTAGTAATGTGCCTAAAGACATGCTGAAAAAAAGAGAATTTGTGGGAATAAAAGAAACGTTACAGTACCCATTACAAAAATATGTATTTGTAAGGACAAACATTTCTAAAACACATACATGTGTGTACATATAAAAATATATATTTTATATACAGTTGCATGCACGTATGGATCACATTTCCCTCTATAGCATATGTGTACAGTACACATAGGCAATCTGCACACACACTGCATACGTATACTCTGTTTATTGAGCCTTGGCATGCCTCAGAGTTAGTCTTAAAACCAGAGGCAACACCAGTAGGCAGAACCAGCTGAGAACTTCACTGCCTGAAATCAAAGTCCTACATTTGTCCAGAGAGTAAGTGGGATGTTTTCTGTTAAGACTACTTCTGGCTATCTTTTAGATGTCCCCCTTATTCACTTTATCCAGAGAGATGACTTGGCTTACTTGAACAATCAGTGATGGATCTGGCACCAATAATGGTTGTTGTTCCATAAAAGGGACAAGACAAGCAGTAGGACTTCCCTGGGTCTGGTTGATAGTAGTCTCTGGGACAAGGGTAGCAAGGTGTCAAACCTGTACGAGAGAACTCGCCTGCAAGACATGGTACTGCAAGAGGAAGAAAACCTTTTTGAGGGACCTGATCTCTTGCACATGCACCTTACTTCCCTCCACCTCTTTATTATCACTTTCTGTTCTCCTGGTGTCTTCTTAGACTCAAAAGGAACAAGATGAAATCTGCCAGGAATTCACAACTCTAGGAAATGTTAATTTAAAATCTTCTGTGAGATGCCATCTTGTTCTCAAAGGACTATGGCAATATCCGGGAAGTATTTAATTTTACTACTTTTGCTGCTCTGGAGGCAGCTTTTAAATGGAACTTCCCTTTTATCTCTCACACCTTTTTTTTTTTTGGATATTGTTTGTTTGGTTTTTTAAATATTTTTTTTGTTTGATTGTTTGTTTTAGTTGTTTTTGTTGGTTTTTTTCCCCTTCAAGAAAGACAAGACTTTTTTGCATCTTGAATCCTTACAGACTATTTCCCTGGGAATTCTTCTGGCAAAGATAGACAAAGACAATTGAGGAGAATTTCTTTGAAAAAATTACTGAGCAAACTGTGTAAAAATTCAGAATTTTTGAACAGAAAAGAAGGGAGAAATAATAGTGACAATTCCCTTCCTCTTCTGTAAGGAAAAAGATTCTATTTTCATTTAGGTACCCATCACATATCTCATTTTATTCCTCATTATATAACAATCAGAAGGAGGGCAATTGATAACAGCAAATGACCTGCCCTTTTGCTGGGAAATGTTCCTTGGTCTACACTTAACCAGAACAGGAATTCAGTCTCAGGGAGATGAATTGGGCAACATTAGCTGATATTTAAACAACAATGTATGTATTTTTAATATTTAGTCTAAAAAAAATTCATTACCCTTTCTGTTACAAACCTCCACAAGCTGAGACATCCACTGCACCTCTTTTTACTGTTGATGTATTTTCTGGACAAGAGATGCAATTTCTGGATCCAAATGATGGCTGGTATGTTCCAAGTGGACATGTTTCACACGTCTCAAGGCCATTAGGTGAGTAAGTTCCCTGCTTGCACTGAGCTATACGGCAAAAGAGTTCAGAAAGTTTAAGCAATGTCCAAGAGGAAACATGGCTCCTGATCTCTGAAAATAATGTTGAAATCACAATACACATCACAAGGAATTTTATTTCTGGAGCATACTATACTCTGAAGGACTTAATGGGTACAAAGAGCAAAAAAAAAAGACAGTTGTGGTAGGGTACTGACAGTGCAATTATGAATTATTAGCAAGTGAATTCTCTGCAATCAGACTCACAGACAATTTACTCAACTCAGCTACTCATTTTAATCAACAAAACTAATGGCAATAAAGACAACAAAAATTGAATCAAACTAGCTATTTCCTTTTCAGAAGAAGTCATGACCACATAGCAGTTCTGTTCTGTTCACCTCAGCACTGTAGGATAGGATGGAAATTGGCTGGCAAGGGTGACAATGGAATTATTTTAAGTGTATTCATGTCTGAAAAATGCAATCACAGAAATGAAAGACAGACATTAAACAAAGCATCAAAGGCCAACTCTTCTCAGAACCTCTGCCTGGCCATCCTGCATGGTAGAGCAGTGATGAAAACTTAGATATTTCCCTATGAATATGCATTAAGGTGCAATTAGGATTGCTCCTCGTTTCACACACTAGCTTCGTTCCAGTACTTCCACCATGGGTCCAAAAGGATGTCACCAAGAATTCAGAAGTCCCTACCTTTGCACTCGGAGATGCTTCTAGAGTGTAGATACTCAGTATAGCTACCAGATGGACAACTTTTGCATTCCAGCTGCCCTTCCTCATCTTGATAGGATCCAGTCCAGCAGCTTTCACAGGTAAGATGCTCCAGGGAATAATAGGTACCCAAAGGGCAGTTGACTGTAATGTAATGTTGGAAACTTAAGTTCCTCTCACAGTGAAAAATCATGCATACCTCTCTTGCCACTGGAGTTCCTATTTAGTCAAACAAAGTTCATTTTATGAAATATGGCTCTGTTCCCCAGCAGGCAGGGAGATATCTCTCTGGAACACTGCAAAGATTTAATGATGCACAAGAAATAGAATCCAATATCCACCTTAGCTACACATCACTCACAGGACTAACAGGGTTAAAAAAATGCATACCAAGCACTGTTTTCTCTGTATGGCCAAGCAAGGATATGCCTGATTTCCCCCTGGGAGTGGAATCCTGGGTACAAAGCATCCCTTTTCCACAGGCCTTGGTTAGGAACATAAACATCCTTTGGAAGTCAAACTGTGCAAAGCATTTTTGCAGTTTATTGTTATGGGAGACCACAAGCACTGGACTGTGTCAAATCATAACCCTCTGCAAACATCCTCTAAAACATTGTTTTGCAAAAGGATTTTAAATACACATAAGAAACAAGTTATCTGGCTTACCACACATTCTCCCTCGCAGCACAGAACCAGGCCTGCAGAAAAGAAAGGCTTTCTCGGTCTCCAGTGAGTTGGTGTCAGCTACAATGAGTTCAGATGCAAACTGAAAAGAATACATAGGTTCCTTATTGAGAGTTCTATTCAGCCTGTTTGTGATCGTTTCCAGAGTTTTAAGGAGCCGTCTCTGGTTTTCCAGTTCCACTGTATCATTCCTTTCATCAGGCAGTGGCACGCTAGCTGGAATATAAACAGCAAATACAAAAAACACACAAATTTTATAGTCATGCTTCTGGTGTACTCTGGAACTTATCAAGAGTGCAACACTAAAGCTTGGCAGTGGAAAGTGAAGAGGAGGCCATGGGCACAGAGCTCTCTGTGACAATGAAGCTGTGATCTTTCCCTCAAGAAGAAAGTCTGTGATGAAATGGGGCTATGAATGTGTCCAGGGAACTGCCATCTGCATCTCCACCAGGCTTCTGTGAGCTAAAGAAGTTGTATTGAATGTATTAGAGACACAATTTTTAAAAAGAAGGAAGCAGAGAAGTTTGGTGTTTTGGCTTGTCTCACCTGTGATGTTAAATATTAACTTGATTTTTTGGTCAGTCATTGGAACATTCAGTTTATGCCTTTTGACCCGAGCAGGTGCTGCTTTTATGGAGGCAGAGAGATGCTTGGATAAGTCTTCTCCTTGTACTGCATCAACAAAATCACCATAGGAATAATCCAGTTGGTTTGCTGTTCCCCAGCCAGCAGGTCCTGTGGGACATTTGAGAGAAAAACAAAAAAGAAAAGCAACATCATGTGGAAAATAAATACCCTTACTTATTTCTAAAATACAACTCCAATATAATTTGTTTGCAGCTCCAGATGACATGTGCTGGCTTTGACTCTGTACAAGTGGCCACTGTACCTGCATTTTTGCTAATGAAAAGTCTTACTCCTACCTGATACCATAGAGGTCCTGAGTCTGGTGAAATTAGTCAAAGCTTTAAAGAACTAGTTGTAAAAGTCACATGTTGCAATTCTTTCTCTTCCTCTGTCTTGCATGAACCCACACCTGCACCCTCATCTGCCAGCAACTTCTTCAACAATTCCATATTGCCTTTGATGCCACTTCTTGCCTACTTACAGACAGCATAGCCTCTGCCATGTCTCCATTGCATCTTCTTCTAACAACTCTTGAACAGTTCTAACACGGTCTGGCCTCTCAGAAAAGGCATCATCCTGTCTGTGTATTACCCACAGACAGGCATTTCTTGTAACACACAGTGAGTCAAATTTATCCTTGTCTGATATCCTTCATCACTCTCACATGATTTCAATCAAAATATTTTCTGTACATAACCTACTTTTTCATGACTACTAAATCTAGAGAGATGTGGCCTATTTCAATGATCTAGATTATTTTTTAAAAGACATGAAGATAGAAAAAAAAATCTGCCAATTATCTGTTAGCATCACAAATATTGTTTTGTTTACAGTGGTAACTAGGACAAGTTAACCCCATAGTTTAATATCGTGTGTTTCACAACTAATTTTCTAAACTGCTGTCTCTTATGTCCTGAAGACAGTTCTCTCCTGCTTCCACAGTGTAAAATTATGAGAAACTCCTGAAAAAACAGCAACAAGTTTATTCTGGTAAGAGGTTGACATGAACCAGAGGAGAATAGGACACTACATTCCATGTCTGTAAGTGTTTTTTCCACATGACTTTACAGATTAGTTCCAGCTGTCATCAGCATTCACTCTTATCCTGATGACAACTGCAGACTGACCGTCCAGACCTGCCCCATGTCTGAACACAAGCAAATGCTCTCAGAGTGAAGCATTATAAAAGGTGAGCATAAGCAGGAAGTTCTATCAAGTAACTCCACTATAAACCTGTGAAAGAGACACAGTCCTACGACAGATTCTGATGTGGATCTGCCAAAATGCCTCCTGCTGAGATACGTAATTTAAGTTACCCACTTTCAGCTTTTCTGCTCTCAGCACCCCTATGGGACTCAGAAAGGCCAAGAATAACAGCAGTACAACACGGACACTAAGCCGTTCAAAAACGGACTGAAAATGACAACATACTTACTTTGGCATAAACCAGAGTGGGAACAACCAATAGGCTGGTTACGGCTTTCACTCTGATATAGCCACAGTCATGGTGCAAAATCTGCCCAGGCATACAGGAAGTATTTTCACAGCAAATAGGCCAATTTAAGCGCATATAGCTTTACACAGTGAGGATTCTGTGGAGATCTGAACCGGCATCACAGATGCTTCTCATTTTCTTAGCAACCTCCAAATCTATTTATTGTAACTTTTCAGTATTTTGGTCTTAAACTGTATGTTTTTAAGAAGTTCCTTTTTTTCTAGGCTAACCAAGCAGGTTTCTAGGACTCTGTGTGTGTGTGTGCTTTTTTTCCCTCCCCACCGTAAGGCATCCCAGGAAACTCTACTCCACACTATATAGGAAGTAGCATCAATACACGACATCAAAGAATTCCACAATATTTTTATAAAACCTTTTACGTAAATGCTTATTATCTTATGAGTACCACAGTTATTTTAAAAAAAAAGTCTCACTAAAGACATTGTGGCAGGAAGCATGCTGCTTTAAACCTGGATAGCTAAGAACCTATGGAATCAATAATTACCAATGGCAAATCCATTTTCGTAATCATAATTATATTCCAAGCAGTGTTTCTGTGTCTGATCTTCCAATCTGCAGTCAATATCATCAACATCATTACAGAATGATGGGACCTTTCAACATAAAGAAGAATAACTTTAAAAACATAAAACCACATAGCCCTCTCCCCTGACTTAAAAAAACTTCTAATTACAATGCAAAGTACTGTTCTGTTAGTGACACAAGATTTCCTCTTTCGTGTCTCTTATAACCCTGGTGAGGTCTGCTGGAAGACCATGTTTTAGTGACATCTTGAAAATAAGAAAGCAACTTGCATGAGTACAATCTCTTCATTACACAAGATCTTTTATTTTTAAGAGAAGATGTCAATTCATCACTCTTACAATTAATCACTCTTGCATGCCAAATCTAAGAATACAGAAATAAATTCAGGTATTTTTCTCCCTGACAAAGAGGACTGGAGAACTCATAAAGCACCTGTGTTTTTTCCAGTTATGTTACTTGTAATTCTGTCAGGTTTAAAACAATGCTGTCACTTTTTTCTACTTTTGAACCTTACTTCTTCAAATTCTTGGGAATAGGAACAAGCATATTCAAAACAACCTTTCTAAATGTTTTCCAAGACTGTTACATTTTGATGTAAATGCTTGGAAAGGTCACTACCCACTTTTTTCTTATCTTTTACTTGCCAATAGGAACGGTTCAAGCACTGGAACCTGGTGATACCAGGGAAAGAAACAGAAATAAAACCACTCAAGATTTCTCTACTGGAAAGAACAAACCTGAATCAGGGCAAGAGAGTAACAGAGATTTATGTCCAAGTGCTAGACATTGCCTGACATGTCACCTAACTTTTCAGCCATTTGAAAAGTGCTACTGACATACGTTCCAAAGCTGCAGGAGTTTGCCCGTTATCTGTATGTGCTAACAATGTTTTTTAGTTAGTAGACAACCTTTTATTAGACTATGGGCTGTGTTCTGTAAAAACACCTGTAGATGCCCAGATTTCTCTACTGGAAAAATGATGTAGCACTAGGGCTGGACATCCACTCCTGGGAGCAGAAATCAGCATTCTGCTGGCTCTACTTCTCAGATGAGGAGAGATTTGTGGATTAACAGGGGAGATTGTGATATTGAAGTGGAGAGCAAGAGCCATGGCAGAGAAGATAGACAGGGCCTCTTCAAATTCAGTATTGTGCAGCTCTTAATGATAAGAGTGAGAACTCCTAAACTCATGAAACCTGAGCAGATCACTGCTGCTGGATTTAAGTGCCTGGAGGTACACACCAAACGTGGAATATATCAATTTGTACATATGTGTGTCAATTCATACTATTTGGTTATATATTATACATATTCTGTATAAAATGGATTTATTTTATGATCACATCTGACTTTCAAAAACAGCACTGAGGGGACAATTGATTGGGGGTTTCAAAACTACAGGTTCTCTTAGGAAGCCCATTGAAAATCTTGGGATACCAGCATAAATTCTGTCCCATACAAGTCCACGTTGGAGACCAAACTGAATTACATTAAAATGCCAGTGAATCATATTTATTTTTAAAAATAACTTGTCACCCTCTGAAAAAGCTCAGATTTAACTTACAGACTTCTGCTGTCTATTTTCTTGTAGAAAATTAGTTATTTGGAAAAAGTAACAATATTTTTCAAGAAGTATGCAAAGGGAAGGAGTATTTACTAACCTACCATTTTACCAAGTGCACTCTGAAATGCATCAGTAAAGCTGTTTAGAAGATTGTTGTCATCACATCGTGTTGCTTTGTAGAGCATTTCAAAGGATTTGAATCCATGATTTGCAAAACGATTTACTGAAAAATGTTGGAGAAAGAAATTTTTTACTGATCAGCGCAAGAGTTTCAGAACTAAAATCAAGATAATTTAGGCTAAAACTGAAATACAAGAAGGTAAGTACAGTCTTTGAATCAGCAATCCAAATGGATCACTTACATCTCAGTCAACGATATGATCCTTTGGCAGGCATGAAATTTACTGGAAAAGTTAAAAGAAATTAAAACCCAGGTAACTTTTCTACTTCAGCTTTTTCTTAACAGAAGAAACATATGAACTGTCAACTAAACTAACTTCTGCATGCTAACTTCTGAGAAGAATGCAATAAATATTGAAGCCTTATTACTAATGCTGCTAGATTAAATACGAAAATTCTTAATCCAGAAATTAAGCCAAGTTCTGAAGTGTCCAAGTTACAGATTTTGAACTGGCAGCTCTGAAACATAACTCTAGTTGTTCATAGCTGAAACACTGATCTTTTATTGCTGAAACCAAGACATTGACTCTGATGGAAGTGGATGCAATATGGTACCAAGACTGGCTTCAAATGTAGTTCTAATACATTTATTATAAAAATGTCACTAAATGTGCAAAATTCCACCACTGAAATTTTGCATGTGTCCCTCTCAAAGAGAACACATAAGCTCTTCTAATCTGGTGGTAATTAGATATGTAAGCACAGCACACATTGTGCATTTCAATCGGTAACTTGCAAAGACTGCTGTATTCCTATTTAAAAGACACTGATAGTGTTTGTTATGAAACTGTTTCAATTAACCTGCTTGCTTTGCCATCGTTGCTATTTTGTGACTCCTGGAATTGAAATTATTCCTGTTATTTTTGTGATTTAGACAGCTTCTGAAAAAACATATTTACAGACTTCCAAGCATTATTTCACCACCTTTGTAACAATCCTCCTTTGCAGAGGACAGAGTATATTTGTTATATAAATAAACAGAAATCAGATTTTCTAAAACATTTTCATTTGCTTTCTCATTAAATTTAGTGTTTCATGAGTTGAAGATCCATTCTAGTAACAGTAAGACTTACAAGAGCAGCTAGGCCATTCTGGAGAATAAGGTGGCTTCCAGAGACCATCATCATATGCACAATAGTAGTTTTCACTTGATCCTTCTGAAAAGCTGTAACCCTCTGCACAGTGCAATGTGCAATTAACTCCTGCTTCATCTGATGTGCATACAAAATCACCATTCACAGGCTCAAAGGAAACATCACAGGGAGAACCTATGAAAAATACAAAGATTTATATATTGATTAATGTGGTGAAATAAGTGATCCTGCATGAAAACAGCACTGATAGGATTTCTAAAAGTACCTAGTATTGACTTGATCTTGCCTCTGTTGAAGTTTGTGGAAGCATTACTTGCTATATCCATAAAGTCAGGATTAGGCTACTGCTAAATAATTCTCAAATTCTGCTATTGCAATCAGAAAACCAGAAACATGAAGACTTAAAAAAAATGTTATACATATGAAAAACTACTTACTAAAATAATTTAAAACATCAATCCAAATTTTCACACAAATTTCATATAATGAATTCTAGTAAACTATATTACATCTTGAATTCTGAAACTAAACATTATCCATTCTGGACCCTCACATCAACATATGAATTAATTAGAATCACCTTAGGATAACCTCATGACCACAGTTATGATTCATTTTTCAGGCCAGCTGTGAAGGAAGTTGTGAACATCTGTAAATACTATGTCACAAACACTGAAACACAAAAAATCTGAGATGGAATAGACCTTGATACAATGCCAGTTCCAAGCACTGGCTGCTTCTTGCTGAGATTTAGAGCAAATCAGAGACTAGCACATTCATTTGCAACTTACACTAACAGGTATTTTTATACAGATGTCCATCCGAGACATACAAAGTAGAGAGCAGATATGAAGTAGATTTTTAATTATTAATATAATTTATCTGCCAAATTATTTTTTTTTTTATTTTTAATGAGAAAGTGAACTGTGGGGAAGAGATGTCTATGTAATAAGCAAAATACAGTAGTGTATCTATAGGTACAGGCACATTCCAAAATCTAACGAGTGTTTTATTATCTGCTGCAGTATTTGTATGTAATTAGAGAAAAACTGGCAGAAAATTCCTTTCAACAACAGATTTGAAGTAAGGTTCAAGTAACACCTATTAATACATTTTACATGGGATTGCAAAATCTGTACAATTTACTGCTTAATGAATCATAATTTCAATGCTTTTATATGTAATTTGTATTTATAGTACTAAATTCACTGCTGTGCTGATTTAATTGGGGACAATTTATTTGTTGGTACTAGTAAATATTTTGATAGCCTTCAAGTTACCTCAATATAAAATGGGAATAACTAAATGAGGAGGTGCAGCAATCTTGCATTCTTTATGGTATTCAGTTAAAACAATGCCAGCTCTTGGTCAGAATTTGAAGACAACTCACCTTTGATGACAATGTGGATCTCACATGTCCTGTTGTTGCCAGAAGGATCCACAGCTGTGTACTGGACTGTTGTCTCTCCTTTGGGGAAGAGATCTCCAGGTGCATGACTCCTAGTGACAGTCAGTGGACCACCTAGAAGAGTTAGAAGATAACCTAAAGCATTGGTAAGGAAAAGTGTTGCTCATACCCAATCTTGACTAATGGAAAAGGAAATGGCAGCAAATCTTCCAAATTATTTAAAAATAACTAAGTAAAAGGAATCTCAGCAAATCTCAAACTCCAAGGGATGAAGGGTGAACAGGAGCTCTCTAGCCTTCCACTGTCTCATGTATGTTTTGGAGAGCACTATCTCACCTGAATTGTCCGAAAATTCTGGTTCTTCCCATGTCACTGGGTAGTCATTCTCTGCTGCTTGCATGGGTGGTGGAGATCTGCATCTGTCAACTACAGGAGGTTCTGCATCTGCAGAATTTGAAAGGATGGCATGACATTAGCTTGCAGAACTACTGCCACACTCAAATAGCATCTATAACCAGAACAGTAGCTTTAATTTCATATCCCGAGATAATACAAAGGTGCACACTTGGGAGCTGCTGCAACTGCAAGATGCTGAGTGAATGGATAAGAATAAGTATTCTTCTGAACTTGTGGTTTCTGCAGTGTTTGCCTTCTCCAGAGCAAGGCTTGGAGAACCTGCAGGATACCTGAATAACACAACTGTCTGACAGAAATACTTGAATAATGATTTGCATCAATGCAGTATGTGTGAACTTTGGAAACTTTGTTGGAGTCTTTCAAGAAATAAATAGAGATTCATGATGAAGGCAATAACTGACAATGCAATAATACATTTAATAAACCAGTGTGAGGAGAAATTTTAACAGTTAGAAAGAGCAGCAAAATAAAATGCACCCCAAACTGAACATTACAAGCAGTGACTGCACATAAGCAAAACTTTTATGGAGATGCAAAGCCTTTATGGAGATGACAATATTTCTTGGCTTATAACTGCACACATAAAGGCCACAGTGACTCACAGTCTCTTTCTGCATAAATAAAAAGGATTCAGCCATTAAAAACAGCCTTCCCAGTTATTTTTACCAGCACTTACCGATAACCTTGACATTGAATGTGCATCTTGCTTCATTGCCTGACTTATCAGTTGCTGTGTAAGTAATGTCAACTTCGCCAATTGGGAGAAGAAATGGTGGTATGAAAGCTGGAGTAACATGAACTGAGACCTGTTACAGGAAAACACTCATTATTTAAAAGCCAAAGCTGGTTACTAATCATAATAGTCATGTTTCAAAAAGTGGACAGAATAGTATCCTTCAATGTCAAGCCTGTTCATTCTGAATGCAAATAGCCTCTTGAAGTAATGAGGACACACTTTACAACAGAGTGCTCTATGTCCCTTCTTATGTCTGCCTTCCTTATGGCAACATGGATTTCCCCAGTCAGGATCTTGACCCTGACCTGGTGCAGATTACAGCGCTGTGCATTAAGAAAATCCCATAGTGACCCTTGTTTGTCAAATGGGACTGAAGGCACACTGTCAGCTCAGAACCTGCTTTGTCTGCTGACAGTTCTCCAGCTGCAAGGGCAGCACACCTGGGAGAGGAGTGGAGCAGACAGTTGTGGCCTGTAAGTACTTACATGTCCAGTTTTAATCTATGTATGTGTATGAGCCAATAGCCCACAGATGCTTCTGTATGGCACTTGGCTTCTACAACTCAGTGAATGACCCTGTGTCAGCAGAGCTGTAGTACCTGACCATAGCTATGCCACAGAAAATAATGTCTGAACTTAAATCTCTTTTACTGGGATAGCTGTTTCCTAGAGCAAAAACCTCCTGCATTAAAAGCACATGCAGACTCACTCTTCTTCTGCTGACTCCTGATAAAGCATTCAGTTGCTGCAACTTGATCATGCCTGAGCATGTTGGGAATGTTGCTCTTTATGAAACAGCTCTGGAGAAGTTTTCCTGGTAACTGAATTTCCAGACACCTTGACAGGCATAGTAGCCAATGGCCACATTTCTGAACCCAGCACAGGAAAATCAGATTTCTCTTTCTCACTGAGGAAGCTGAACTTATAGATATTACTTATCACAATGTGTACTTGTTAGCCCTTTAGATTAATGAACTGGTTTACTTCCTTCTGAGATGAGTTTATTAAACTTCTACACATTCTAAGTGCTCATTTTTAAAGCAGCTGTCTTCATATTATAAACAAAAGCACATTCTTTCTTTTGACCACATAAATTAACCATATGAGGTTTTATGCACTGACACTCCATGCACTGTTCTGTGACTGTATAACTCTAATCTAATCAAGAGAGAAAATGCTGAATTCTCAAGATACAAACTTTGTAGGAGATTTTTCTTCTGCTTATCAGAAGAAAGGAATTCTAGTGGATCATAAAATTAATTGAAATGAGGCAGATTGCCTCCAGTTAAATAGATAGAGATTTTCACTTGCCTCTTCACCAGAGTTATCCTTAGCTGTTGGTACCTGCCAGCTGATATTAGCAGAGTTATGATGTTCCAGAGTCACAGTCTCAATATTGTCTGGGCAGTGAATCTGAGGCGCTTCAATATCTAAACCAGAAAAAGACAACCTGGTTTTATATGTGGTATTACAGAAGTAAAACCTTAAAATCACTCTTTTTTTGTACTGCCTGGAATAGAAATGTAAGCATTTTCATAAAATTTCTGTCTCTACCCCTTTGTAATTCTTTCCTAGAGATTCACACATGAATAATAAGTTCTGTGGAAAGGACTGATTTTTGTTGTATTTTTGTTTATCACTGAGCACAATGATATTTTGGTTTCTACACAGAACCAAACCCCAAGTAATAAGTAAGAATAAATTTGTTTCTTTTATTACCCATCCCTTCTTTCTCCATCCTTTCCCTGTCCAGACACAGGACACATACAGATGAAAGCACTTCTTTCTGATAGTCAATAACTAGAAAAACCTGAAAGTAGTTGTGACATGACATAGATACTGTAAACAAGACAATAGTGACTCAAATTCTCTGGAGTATGCTGTGGAACTGACTTGAAAGTAACAGTGTCAAGAATTCAGGCAGCAGTTGTTGGAAACGTTCCTTAAAAAACTCCTTTTACAAGGTATTATGTAGGACAAATAGAGTCTTCTTGTGATATGTGACAATGCCAGACGGTTCCAGAGGACTGGTGGTACAGTATGGGTAACAATACCACCACCATCTACACCTCAAGTTTCTCTGACAAGCTTGAAGCTCTTCTTCAATTCCCTGGCACAGGGCCCCCCAAAACATTTGTGGTCAGGTTATTTTATTGCTGTAGTGCTTGATAAATGGTCTCTAGAATCATAAGACAAGGATACATTTGGCTCTGAACTTATCTATGCCCAAGAGGCTTTAAAACAACTCAGAACTGATATCACTTATATTTTTATTATGAAATAGTTCCAGTAAAAACATAACTTTGTCAATTAAATTACATAATTAAGAATGCAAAGCAATAAATACATGTGATTTTGCCTTCCTTTGAACTCACTCAAATGAAAATTTTATTAGAAATGCACTCTTATAAATAACTACCACTTATGGTTCACACTCCCTTGACCACAGCCTTCAGGCAGGGGCAAATTCCACTTGAAAGTGAAATTCTCTAAAAAGGGTAATAATAAATAAGTCAGAAAGAAAATGGCTCTTTTGAACTGGCCAAATATGTTGGCACCAAAACAGAGAAAGACAGTAACAAGAATGAAAGCGATTGAAATACAACTGTTCATTTTTATTCAAAAAGAATAAGCTTCAGATTTTCTCAGTGCCTCCTACATTAAGGGTTTATGCACTGGTAATATCTAAAAGCTTGAACCCAAGCCATGCTATTTTATCTTGATCTAAACACTTCAGCTTGTGCTGGGATCCCATCAAATATTAAAAACTGTGGTTTGGCCCAGGTTTACACAAGAGATTCAGAAAAACAATGTGGTACATCACAAAATGGGAAACAGTATGTTTAAAGAGAGAGACAAAGTCTTCCTGGCCTGTACAGAGGAAAAAAAAGCCTCAGTTTCTGTAGCGACCTGGCATGATGACTGGTGTAAGTGTTTTCTCTACCGTTCCAGCACGCTGTGGCTGGCAAGGGCCCCAGTTTGGGGGGAAAGAAGTAATTCTTGGAGCACAATAGTTCATGAAGAGGTGAAGAGCATAGTCCCAGAGAAACTCCTGTTTTTATCCTACTATAATCCAAAGCCAGACCCCTTCCAGTTCAGTTATGCCTATCTGTAAGGGAATAAATAACCTAGCACTTCTAGAAGAGGTGGGTAAATATGGCAGAACCGTACTGAAATGCATGTCACCTTCTCCTGCCCAGCTTTACACTCTGTGTCAGCCAGTACACTTGGTGTTAGTGAATTTTGGCCTTAATGCCTTAACTCTTGTGCATTGTTGCCTGGGGCATGTCAACAGCTGTAGACACTCAAGGACAACTAAAACGAACATTTCTCTATAGTCTGTCTATCAGCCAGGCCTTACACAGCCTTTACAGTTCTGCTCTGACGACAGGGTTTACATAAACTTGTGCTAAAAGAGAAGTGATAGTATTACCGTTATTATTTTATTTGAAGTGTGGGTTCCACTTTGAATATCTTTAAGCTATGAGCTTTCACCTCTACTTTGAAATTTCAAATTTACCTCAGGCAGCTTCCTAACAAATGAGAGATGGAGCCCAGGAGAGGAGCTTGAGGATGAGCACTGCAAGATCACACTCAGGGGACCTCTGAACTCCACATTTTTATTACAAATTACAAGTAAATCTGACAGGCAAGCTGTAAAGGTACAGGCAATACTTCTTACACACTGTGCAAGTTGTGGTTTCCCCACTCCAAGCCTGTCCTCATTCAGTTATTTGCTGCGTGCTTCCCTTCAATTCCGCACTCATGTATACACAGACATGATTTTGTGCTCTACCTTTACACAGAGCCTCCTGGATGTTTGCACTCCATCTCCCAAATGAAATGCACCTTATTTCTTCTCTAGCTCCAGACAACATGAATCCTTGGGGACAGCTCAGCTGGCACACAGTCCCAGAAATGGCAGGCTCCAGCCCACATCTGGGAGGGAGAACTGTCACACCTGCTGGTTTCTGGAGGATGGGACACCGCTTTTCTGCAAGACAGCAGTAGAACATGACTTATAAGTGACATACACAAAGTACACAATCAGAAAACCTGCAAATAAAGTCATATGAAAAAGTAGTGGGAACACAAAATACACAGGGTATGAGTGCACCAATACATTACAACCTGATGAAGCTTTGCTACTCGACTTTCATTAATGACTGAAGTAAACAGCAGGCAGTTTATCAGTTCTTCTTTTTCTTGCTCATGCTCTTCACTGAAACTCAAACATGGTAATTTTCATGCAGATCCACTATATCTCACTCTATAGATTTGCCTTTTTATTTCCTTCTTCTTCTTTTCCTTACAACTTCATCTTTCATGGTTGCTTTGCAGTTGCATTTCCTTGCTTCTATGAAAACTAGACCATAGCAGAAGAGAGAGAATTGAAGAGGTATCTGTAGCTTTCTACATCTTCCATACTCCCTTAAAATAAGAAAGGGAGAAGAAGAAGGATATTCTGCCGTGAACTCTTTATAGGTTACGGAGATGACACATGGTTTTGCTTACTGCATTCCAAACCAAATTAAATTGGACTTGGTCTTGTCTGTGTTCAAAACAGCTGGAAAGACTCAGGGTGACCATAGGAAGCAGCTGAGCTGTGTAAAATCAGGGACAGTTGATGGTTGCTTAAAGGTTTTAAAGGAAGTTTTGAACTGTTCTATTAATAGGTCTCACTACAAATCCTGAAGACAATTTGCATCAAAGCAAAAACCATGATGTGTTTAAACAGGTTCACAAAAGCTTAGTTTCATTCTTAAGCTGTTGTTTTTAGGAATATTATTTTCACTTCAAAGATGGAGACATTAACAAAGGGGCAAAAAGGAGTATCTCATGAATGCATTGTGCACACTTTCAGTACTGTTTCTTACAACAGGTAACAGGCAAACACAAGAAAAATGCTCCCTTCAGGGCCAATGAGAAAACTTGTAACTCTTTATAACTTGCCAGTGTAGTAATCAGACAGGTCTTTACACCAAGAGAACACAAAAACCAACCCAAGCCAGCTACACAGAGGGGAAGTTCTACTGAGCTCTTAGCAATGGTTTAATGACACACAAGTGATTCACATTCAAAATACTTCACATTCCTTTTCTCTCCTCTTCCTTCTCAAAACACACAGCAAGTAACTGAAAACTGGTTTTTATGCATGAAAAAAATTTAAAGATTCTAAGCATTCTGTATTTAAATTCCAGGAAATTTAAGCCCTCAATGCTGAAATGCTTAAAAGCCCAAGCTATTAACAACTGCACTTCATTTCAATAGGACGCACAGCTCACAAATACTTCTAACACATTTTTATAGTTCAGGCAGATACTGCTGGCTCTACAAGGTGGAACCACTCCATCAGGGAAAAAACTCCAAACCTTAAGTTTTGGTTGCTCACCACATGAAGGTAACTGACAAATAGCAAAAAGATAACAAATTTTAAAAATGGTATTTGTAGAGGGAATCTAAAAGCATTAAAATGTATATTACTCAGGGAACAAGTAGAGAAACTGAAACATGTAAGCATGAAAAGCAGAGAAAGTTGCAGCTCTCTCGGAAGCAAAAACAGCTCTTGCTTGAGACACATCCAGCTACAGTAGAAAAATCCAACTACAGCACAATCCTGAAACGTCTCACAAAAATCAGAATAAAATTTGGTATACCTAGCAAAAGGGAATGAATTTCTTTTAAGTAAGACAGGTTTTTACCAGGAAAAGCAACTGTAACAGTGTTGTTTAGATTTTTTATCTGTGCTCAACTCCAGAATTTGATCAAGCTGATCCAAAAGTCTGGAATTCATTAAGGGTAGAGGGATATCCATGACATTAGTCATATTGATAGGGAATTAACAGAGGAGTATTTCTAAGGAGGCACAAGAACCTGCTTTCACCTGCAAGCACCTGTGATGAAACACAACACTGTATTGCAATTCTCAACATCAAAAAGAACTTGGCAAATAAGAAGATTACAAAGCATATCATATCTCCTTACTCCAATCCCTTTGCCAAGACTGCTTTAGGAAAAAAACCTGGCCAGCTGCAATCAGGAGCATGAGCTAGTGATTCTTTCAACGCTAGATGGCATCAACACCCTGGAGGTCATTTGTATTTTTACTTCTCTTCACTAAACCTTGAACAAAGAAGGGAGAAATAATCTTGCAAAATTTATTTATTTTAAAGTGATTGATATTAAACTCTTGCCAATGGGTAGGAAACACAAGAACATGACTATGGAGCTTTCCCAGTTTTGGTTTTTTTTTTCTCCCCAAGCTGGACAAATGGCCAAGCTTCCCTTTTTTAGTAGACATCTTGTTTGTCAGACACCTATAAAATACATGTAGCCTCCGCAGAAGTAGCTCATTGTTAACAATATCTTGAATGAAAAAGAGAAAAATTTAAACATGTGCAATATCCAAACTTGCATTGCCTTCCAGTCTCTTGGAAAGAGATGCATGACAATAGACCCCAGAGAAGTGACTGTAAACAATCCAGGAAATGTTATGGCATAGTGTCAGTTTTGGTTACATATGGCTGTGGTACAGTCTCAGTGAGCTAACTTGCAAATATGGCAAACTTTGCACTGATGAGCAATCAAACCCAAAAGCATTCAGAAAATCAGCTAGAAGGATACCCTGAGGTCCAAGAGACCTGTTTCAAGGTAACAGAGTGAAGACAACTCCATTGGAGTTTTCTAACAGAAGGATATGAAATTAATGTATTATCCATTGCAAATGCCTAAATACAGCAGGATTTCCAGTACCTTTTATATAACAGACTGTAAATAATAGTCAGGAGCTATTTGGACTAAAAATAAACAGACAATACCTCCATGACAATGATGATCATTCAAAAAATGGGTACCAATTGTAGCTTCAACCTTCAAGAGGAGTATACAAGATCAGTGTTCTGATTTACACCTCTCCCTGAATAAAACTCCACACATGTATATTGAACCAGAATTTCAGCAGGCTTGTTCTAAACACCGATCACAAAAAGCAGCAGAGATGCTTCCTAGCTAACACTCTTTCCTTTCTGACAATCAAAGATACCTCTCTCACTAAATTTTTCAGACTCAGCAAAAAATAAGATATTCCACGGGTAATCTAGGAATGGAGGCAATATCGCATGGTGTGAAGAATCTTCTGATAGAGAGCAGAGCTGGATTTTATTAATCAAAATGCTAAGCTAGGAAGGATGAATGCAACTGATGAATATGGTTAATCTTCTAATTATAATATCCCAACCGGATTTCAGGATCCCTTCCTTTTGAAGTTAATTGAAGTTTTTCCACTGATTTTAACAGAAGAAAGATTAGAATCTCTTAGTGAACTGTCTTGTTAAATTATTTCTTGGGGATTATTTTCATAATTTCAGAGAATACTTACAGTTGGAAATTTATGCTTGTTTAACATAAAGTCCACATTTTTAAGACTGCAATAAAACAGTAAAGAAATAGCCAGAGGTTCAAGTGAAATCACCCTACTGGCACTGCATTTACTGGATACAGGTGACATATACTTCACCCTGACTTTAGTCAGCACTGGGTCAACTTCTGTATTGGTGGAGTTTAGACTTTTAGGTTTTTTTTTTTTTTTTACCCCCTGTTCAGTCTATGCTTGGAAGTGTTTCAATTGTATTTCATCGTCTTCCTTTCCAAAGTTAATTCAATACCTGTCACTAGTCCTAAACAGATAATTCTGAAATATACAGTCCTTTATTTTTGGAACACAATACATACCTACCTATCCCTGCATAGCTGGTGTGACCTCTGAATTTTGACTCAGAGGTGCTTAGCCCCTAATTTGTGCAAACTCTCATTTCCTTGCTGTGAGTCCAGCAAAAGTGACAACTGCTGTACCTTTAGTCGGCACTCACAGTACCTGGCTAACATAAGGCTAGTCCTTGCCCACATATCAACTTTTGTTTCATGATAATAACTCAAACTACTGGTTGCTCATATTTAATCCCTAGACCTACTGCTTCTACATTTCTTGCAACTCACTGTGTGACAGTGTCTGACACTAACGAGATACAACAGCCTTTCAGTAAACAGCAGTCCCACTATATTTAAATGATAATCTGTCCACTTTCTTCATTTACAAATTCCTTTGCCCTTCCCCAACTTCTAAGACATGTATAAAACATCCATTGACAAATTCTCATTCATGTCTTAGCTTCACCAGTTATTAAAATATGAAGAATTTCTCACCTGTGACAACATGTCAGAAAATGCTGCACTGTAACACAGACAGAGTTAGATCAGATACCTACCCACACACTTTGGCTCCTTTGAATCCCACTGAGAGGTTCCCTGGCAGGTGAGTTTGCTGTTTCCTTCAATTTCATAGCCCTCATTGCAGGTCACAAAACATACTGTCTTGTAAGAAATATCAGATGTTGAACAATTAATGTGTCCGTTTCGAGGAGACCGAAGCCTGGGACATGTTCGAACTGCAAAGGAGAAAAAAACCCAGTTCACTCTCAGCACTGAGTATCAGTGGCGTTACACTACTTTGCCCAGTTTTTCAGAGGTAGGAGAGATTATGTCTTGTACATTAGTTACAGTAGTTTGTATGAATTTAGGGAACAGAGCTAGTACAGAATAGATTTTTTCAAAGGCTTGACACCTTCCTTTTCCTGAAACTCTCCTACATAGAATGTATGAGGTTGGGCACGCACTTCCACCTAAGTATTGACATAAGTTCAAACCTACAAACTAACTGTGCATCTGGTACACAGTGTGCAGCCTGGGCTGGTAATGTCTATCAGCCTTCAAAACAGGACAGCTGCAGGCAAATGGAATCCTCTGAAAAACTGTGTGTTCTTGGGAGTTTCTAGTTTCCAACAATGTCTGAGAACTTTTGGGGGATTTCGAACTGGCTCCTATGAGCTGAGTACACATCAGGGAACAGGCTAAGAGCTTATGAACAGGTTAGATGACAGTGTCCCCATACTCAGGAATTTTCTCAGGTACTTGGGACTGTATTCACAGAATACAGACACATGAAGGCCTCAGCAAATCAGAAGAGAAGATGCTCAGCATCCTGGAGGAGACAGAGAGAGGAGGAAGGAATACAAGCCATTTATATGGCTTGTATACCAAGTCCATGAGAGATGAAAAGGAACAAATAAGGTTTTTGCTGATACAAAAGAGACCCTTTCAGGTGTCAGGCATGGAGACAGTCCTGACTGCTGCTCAGCACAGAGGTAGAAAGTGGCATGATTCCAAGGAGAATGTAGTCCTGTGCAGGATGTGTATACAGAAAGGGAAGCAGGGAAGTGAAGAGTGATCATCAGATAGTCTTACAGTTTTACTGCTAAATCCTGATGCTGCAATCTAGCACAAAGCTACTCTGCAATTAAGATTGATCACAGAAGATACAAATGATTGTAGTAAGAAAAACATAGCAATGGTATGACCTGGGTTTATGTTCTTTGTTTCAATGTCATAACACAAGACTTTACAGGACCTATTTTCTTTGTACTGTCTTTTCAGTGCAGCTTCTTTTCAGCTAGGATGTCATACTCCAGCATTTGTGTCCTTGATCCCTTCCAGACAAAACTGAACTACATACACACTACCTGGCCTTTGGGTACCTCAAGTAGCTATGCCATACACACCTACTGTCTGGACATGTGCATGTGAAGATGATGATACACCAATAACCAGCTACTGGCTTTCCAAAATGAGTGGAAAACTCTGATTTAAAACTGATCTCAGCTGAAGTTGGCAAATACAGTTCAGTATGTTCAAAAGAGGGATAAAAAGAAATAAGGGCAAATGGTGTGATGCTCAGAAATACAACCAAGACTGCAGTTCCCTAAACCCACAGAATCACAGAATGGCTACAGTTTGAAGGGCCACAGGAGCATTTCTAGTCCAACCTCTCGGCTCTACACTGGTCATCCTAGAGCTAGGACATTGTACAGGGTTGTGTCCAGACAGCTTTGAGTATCTCTGTTGAGGGAGACTCCACAGCCTTTCTGGGAGGCCTGTTCCAGGGCTCAAGTCACTCACTGTAAAGCAGTTCTCTCTTATACTCAGGTGGAACTTGCTGTGCATCAGTTTCTGCCCATTGCCTCTTGTTTTATTGCTTGGCACCACCAGGGAGAGCCTGGCTCCCTCATCTTCAGATACTTATATACATTGATAGGATCCCCTCTCAGTCTCCTCCAGGTCAAACAAGTCCAGCTCTCCCAGCCTCTCATCCCTTCCTCACAAGAGGAACTCTGTTCTCACTTGATTGTTTTCCACAGCTTCTGTTTACTTTGTTGGCAGGAGGGCAAAGTGTGGTGATGGGTGGTTTCAGAGAACTGCTTCTGTGCTGTGATTTGAGAAGCCGATTTTACCAATTAACCTAATCGTGCCACTGCCAGGTAGGAGGCAAAACATGACCTCCTCTACAAATGCACTCAAAGGGAAACCAACTTGACAACCTCTCCTTTTTCCATTAATTGCTTATTCTGCACACCAGTGGACACCACTAGACACCTCAAACTAATTAATGGGCATGTAGGCTGAATGCTGCTTCAAATGCAAGCCAGCTCTATAATTACCACTAACTACACAGCTTCTGAAAGCGATGAACAGCACATGTTAAATAATGTCTTTTTTTAAAAAAACATCTATGGTGGCACCGAAGTGGAAAAAAAGTAGCAAAATCTATGTATATGGGATAAGAAAGAAAGAAAAGAAAAAATACAGATGTACCCAATAGCTCTTTATATTACTACTGTCTCACATTTACTCTCTGAAGGTATTACTACTCTTGTGCTTGCATATACACAGGCATTCTTTAGGAAGTGTATTTAAAAACCGTCTTGAAATACTCATTTTGTGAGGCACTCTGAGCTTCAGAGCTGCTTTATAATATACTGTATCTTAACTCTAGTAGGGGGAGTAAGAAGAACATATTTACAGCTGAATCTTGAATGCGCTATCCACACACAAAGAAAGTAGGCTTGCTCTTTAAAGGTTTCTATAGAAGTAGAAATACCAATCTGCAGTAAAAAGAAGCAAATTCTACCAAATTCTACTACTTAGGAAGCCTGAATGAATTAAGAGCAGTGAGGAGGCTCTTGTCAATGTTAATGTGCCTACAGACAAGGCAGAACCTTCACTACCTGCTGTCTAGCCATTTCTTCTGGAAGGACTACACAGCTCTAGTGCTCCTGCCTCCTCAAGTATTTCAAAGTTCATGCTTACTCAGTGTCTCAGCACAGCTCTGGCAGAAACCCGTACCTGAGCCCATGTTACCTTGGTCATTGTTCCAAGCATTAAACACCAGCCCATGCTCTTATCAGTAACATATTTTTCACGATCAAGAAATATTTCCAAAAAGTCAGTGAAAAGAGCAACAACAATAACGGTATATTCTGCTTGCTCTGGGGTTTCTCCTAATAATTTTTTTCTGGATTAAATATGGGGTTTGTGTTTGTTTTTTTTTTTTTTTTTTTTTTTTTTTTTTTTTTTCTTTTTCCCTGGGTCACTGTTAATTGCATGACATATGACTGCATTAATCACTTTCTAATAGCACAGCAGATTTTAGCTAGCAAAATAACTGAGGAGTATTTAATGTCAAAATCCAAAGCAGTGGAAAGGGATTTTCCTTCCCTCTCCTCTTCCTAATTTATGTGATAATATACTCTTGGGATTAACAAGACAGCTATAAACCAAGCCTTTGATCTTGCTCCCTTTCATAGTCTGAGTGAATCAAGACTAGCAGATCCAGCACATGTAACAGTGGGATTTAAATTTTTTTTTTCTAATTGGAAGTCTTCAGGATGATGGACAACAGCACAAACAAAGTGAAGCCAAAATATATCCTTCCAATGCTTCAAAGGATATTAGCTCAATATCAAGACAGTATCTCAATGCAGACTTCTCCCTCATCTTCCAAATTCCCTGTTAAAGAAAGATCACACCGCAAATAGGTGAATTCCTTTAAACGCTCCAGCAAGATTTTCAAGTACTAGAATCTTCCACTTCTCCATGAAAGAGAAGAAAAAGGATCCCTTCTTTGTGGTTGACTGCAGCTTTTCCCAGATTTTTGCACAAAGGGCGCCTGTGTGACAGAAGCTTTAATAGAGAGTGCTCTTTCCCAGTGTCCCAGTCTTCCTGAACCAGCATGCAGTTTTGACTGCTGGGAAGTCCACAGCTCCAAGTCCTGCTACTCAAGATAGCCTCATAATACTGGCCAGCAATTTATTTTCTATTGAAACTTTCTCCTCTTGTCACTGGAAGCTACAAAGGAAATGTAAGATTTCTGGGATTATTTGAAGAAAGTTCCTATAAATAAACCTAAGCTGAAGTAAACTGCTATACGAAGAATGTCCTCAGAGACTGATCTCTAGCTCAGATTCCTCCTTTCAGAACCATAAGTTGCTGTTTCTTTCATGGCTGTAGCATTTGCTGTAATGTCATGAAGTGCTAATTCCGCCAAAGATCAGTCTTACCTTTTTCCCCGAACACAAGGCCAGGATAAGAGTTACACAATGAGACGATGGCTTTTTATGTACTAGCTTCCAGTGCAGCACACTAATGTCAAGGGCATTCAAGTCAAATTAAACATTCTGAACTACATCTTGTGGTTGTTGAGGAGATAAAGGCTTCTACCTGGTTTATTTTTTTTCCTTCTCTCCTTGGAAGACATACCAGGCAGATATACAGGCAGGGGATTGCAGTTTTCATTCTAAGTGATCAAAAACCCAAACTCAGGCAGTTTTGTTGTAGCAAAACAAAGCTCTCTTCCTGTCAGAAAATCCAGAAATAATCCTTTTCAGGATGCTCATTCTTGTGTTTCCTCTGTTTCACACCCTACTTCTGGCTGACATTCTTTTATAGTGAAATTCTAGGGTATTATAAGCCATTCCATATTGAAATTCCACTCAAAAGTCTTCTGAAGACCCTACTCAAGTCCCAGGCTTTCCTATTTTTGGTAAGAAGAAATTGAAAGAAAGCAAAATTGAATTTTTTAATGGCTAATGTCTCCCAACACCAACACCCCTTCTGCTGAGAATGTGGCTGATGATCTAAACCAGCCAGGTGGAAAGGTCTTGTTACATATTTAAATACTTGGTAGGTTCACTGGATTTATACAGGATAGATGCAAAAATTCATAGAAATTAGGTAAACAGAGGTGCAGAGAGGTTTAAAGAAGGAGTCTGTATATTCACTTCCAAAAGACTGTCCATGTGGTCAATCTTGCTCTGCTTTTTCCTGTTTTAGAAGTCCTCCTTCCATTTTTTAAATGAAGGAAACTGAACGATTGGGGTGGCAGCCAGCCTTTGGAACTTTCTTTCAGACAGGGCTAACAGGATCAGATCTGCACAACCGACCATATAATGAATGAAGAAAACCACTGGTAAGAATGAACAACAGAAAAAATGCTTTTCAAACACATACCTCTGCAAGTAGCCTCTGATCCAGACCACTGCCCATTTGGTTGACAAAGTCGGATGCTGCTTCCAATGAGATCAAATCCTGTCTTGCATCGGATTCCACAGGCAGCATTAAAGTAATTGTTGCAGACATTCTGGACAAAGTGACCATTTTCAGGGGGCTTCAGTTCAGGGCAGTGAACAACTATATAGTTAAACAGCCACAACAAAGTGGTTACTAGCTGGAGTGCAATAGGCCACTGAAGGAAAACAATCTGTTAGAATTTCTAGCTCAGCTTGTACCTTGGCATTTTTGCTGGTTTGAAATGACAGAGAAAATCTTGCATGCAATTTGACATGTCCCTCAGAGTACAAAACCACATAAAAAAATTGTCCCAGCACTGCATTGTGCATTCTAGGGGTATTCTGTTTGTGGATGGAAACACTTACCTTCACAGGTTTGTCCTACAGCATGATATCCCTCCTGGCATGTGCAATCCTCAAGGGAGGTACTTCCCGGTGCAGAAGTATGATTCTCATCAGGACATGAGATGCAAGTGCTGATTCCACCAGGTGAACCCTCAGGCTTGTACGTTCCTGGTGGACAAGCTTTCAGCAAAAGAAAACAGAAAGGAATTCAGGACATTCACCTTTGACCTAGCATATTTTTTCAGGTGTGTTGCTTTACTCTTTCTACCTTTTCATTTATATATTCAGTGTCACTTAGGGCAGGAGCATTCGCCACTTAAAGTACTGCAGACTTCTTAACAGGTTTGAACTAATGCCTACCAGACTCAGAGGAGTTATCTCTAGTGACTGTCTGGGGACTGACATTAAGTCCATGATTAATCATCTTGAAAAGAAACCCAGTCCCAGAAGACACACCAGATTTTCACTGACAAAACCTGTGCAGACCTTACGAAGACATTCTTGATTCAGAAGTGTAAAAAATTAGTACAGATTTAATCCTTGCCATTCAAAACTATGAGATGTTTAATGCATACAGATTCATAGCTAAAAGCATACAAGCCAGCAAAATGCCCTGCCTTTGATTTACACATTATGGTCATATGGTATATGTGATTTATAAACTAGATGTGCTAAAATGTGAGAGGCACAAACAATGAAGGAATTAATCAAAGCAACTACTGCTTGAAGCCTTTGCATTCATTTATATTGCATTTCTTATTTTTAATTCTGTGCACGAACACACACAAGCTTTAAAAACATTTAGATGATGTTTTCTAAGGCAGGGAAAATGCAGAGGAAAAGGCACCACTCACCAGAGAACTTCAGATAGGCTTGATAGCTCTGAGCCTTACTGCTCTCTGCCTTGAATCCTAGTCTTCAGGAAATCACTGTAATTATTTGTATTTCTTTCACAAGATGTGTGAATTAGGGGAGTGACTAATCAACAGGACAACACAGCAGCTGCTGCTAAAGTGAAATTTTGATTGACCAGATTACCATGTGAAACAAAATGCAAAGACACTTGTGCTGAAAAATGTAACTGCTAATGAAAAGTTCAGGAAATATTCTGAGAAGGTTATGAAATAGAAACACTGAACCCGGTCAAAAAATGAGAGTTACTTAATTAACTTAATTGTCAAATTGGAGAGTTACTCCATTAACTTAGTCGTCAAATCACCCCATTTGCTCCTTCAGACTGCAGGTCAGGCTCTCATTCTCCCCTCAGCCAACTGGTACATTTGATGTAGCTCTGAATGGTATGAAGAACTGTACAACCACAAATATGCTCAAGTGACTCCCTCCTTACACAGTTAGGTCTGCCTTGTTTGTGGAACTGGTCTCTCCTATGGAGCTGTATTTCCTGGAGTTCAGATATTCAACCTCCTCTTTGGTAGTTATAACCAATTTGGTCTATTCTGAGACTTGGATGCACAGATACCCTGCCTCTTGTCTTCCTAATGAAAACCTACTGCTTTCTATGCAACTGGAAAAAAAAAAAAAAACAAAAAAACAAAAAAAACCCCAAAGGCAAAAGAATATCCATTCTCCTTTTTCCTCACCTGTCATGACAGAATTGGCTTTCCTAAGCCAAGTTTTGTGGAATATAGCCCCCCAAAAAATCAGCCAATATGAACAGGTGGCACTTTCCAGAAGGAGGATGATTTTTTGGATAGCTTCCAGAGAAAATACTTTTGTTGGTTTTTCAAAAGACTTTACGTGTTTTTTTTGAAGAAAGCAACTGAGCGGCTTCCAGTTAAGAGGCAATTTTGGGTGTTGAAATTGGATTAATGAATTTGTATTTTAAACACACTTTCAAAGAGACAATGACAATGCCTGTTCAGTAACAGATATAAATACAAAACAATGCAATTCAGGAAGGAAATAGGGCAGAAAAACCCAATCAGATTTAGAGATGGGATTTTTAAATTTTTGTTTTGGGATTTTCAGAAAAGTACTGGGAAAAAAAGTTCCTTTCATATAATTCACCTATTCTTCCCATGCAAGACAATATTTTTGGACTTCTGCCTTTATCCTTTGCTCTGTGCAGAAATTCCCGTCTTGGACATCACATGTCTCCAAAATATTTTCTCCTGCTTTAGATGATCAGAGTATCAGAGGCATTGCTCTGAAATCCCAGAAATATTTCCATCTGGCACTTTGCGAAGGTCTCTGTGCAACCTTTTTAAAACCATATCCAGCACAAAGTGATGAAGTGCATCCAAGAGGACACAGGAAAGAGTGAAAATTAAGCATCACAGGGGACCTGCTCTGTGACAGAGATACCCTCCATATGCCAGTTGAAGTAAATTAGCCTCTTCTTTTCCATGTATGGCATATACAATGACATCTAAACTAGGTGATTCATTCCAAAAAATCCCCCCCATAAACCAACAAACTCTCAACCTAATTTCTCTCTTCCTTTCAACCTCACCTAAAATAAAAAAAAAAAAATCAGCAACAATTTTCTCTTTCTGTTTTGAGAACTATGGAAAAGAAGTAATCACCCATTCTATGATGTGAGCATTTTTAACAATAAACCCAGTAATTTGCTTAGAGCTTTCAATCAGTCTGGCTTTGAAGAAAATGATTAATTCTGAAATCACACTTACAATTTACTCTTTCCAGTCAAGCAGCAGGAGGTAAATAACACTGTTAAGATAGTTATTAATGTCTCTACTGAGAAAAACATGTTTTCCCAAATGTCCTCGTTCTTTTTGTATGCTTCAAATGCTTATCACTACCTTTACAGAAAGTTGAACTATATCCCAACTTGGTATCTTATGTGGAATTTTTTTCAAGTCTGAATCCCTGCTCATTGATCCCACATATGCCCCAGACATATTCAAACTATGAAACTCCACACAAGTTTCATTCAGAATCTTTGCCAGAAAGCACTGGCTTACAGAGATATTTCCAAGTGTGTGAGATGACACAGCCTATCCTGAGATGTCAAAGAGATGATTTAAGAATAGAGCATAAGCACACTGTGCATTTTCATGATTTCCATAACAGTCACAGAGGTTAGCCTGGCCACAGCTCACGTTGAAACCATCCAAAATCAGCTGTGGATGAGCAGAGCCCTGGCCATCTGCTCTAGACTGTCCACATTTGACCCAGCTAGACTGCAGACCCATCCTAGCCAGCACTACAGCATGGCCCAAGTCTACACTCAGGGATGGATTCAAAGCTAAGCCAGAGCTTAAGGGACAAACACATCTGAAGAACACATGTGGTTCAATTCATAACTGATCATACAGTCAGGAATCTTCTAGGATCAAGCAGCGTCAAATTTCATTCTAGTCACCTGTATGCATTCAGCAACTCTGTACCAGCAAAAAACTGACTACAGGGAAAGATCATATTCTTTGGTCCTAATCTGTAAAAACAATTACATTTTTTTTTTTCAAGGTTTGGTTTCCCTTTCCAGCAATGTCAGGGTGTAAAAAGCCTCAAAACAGTGTGTGAATAAACCCAGTGTAAATAAGCACCAATTTAGCACTGTCAAGAATAACAAAAAGAGGCAAGAATTTAAAAATGGGAAAACAATTTTAACAGTATCAGCCTTTAAAGAGAGAGGAAACTCCTATGGACATTGCAAACATGATTTCCACAACAAAAGATGTGAATTTCTATATATGTGAACCATGTTGTTCTCTTCCCAGAAGCAAGGGGAGGAGCAAGGAAATGCTTTTTTGTTCAATGTAATTCTCCTCTTGAGACCAGAATACTGAACTACACCACAGGATTACCTCTTTGTTGGAGGATATGGAAACAGGGATTAGTGTGCGAACTCAAATGAGCACAAGGCCCAAATTCCCAAAGCACAAAAAAGATGGCTCATATTGAAGTAGTCATCAACAACCTGCTTTCATAAAATGGTAGATATTCATCAACAATTCACATGCATATTCTATTGGCTATATTAAGGGCAGTGCAATAAATTTCTGACCAGAAATGATAATGAAGTAATACATGGTTACTTCAGCATGCCTTGTGCCTTCCCCTCCTCACATATGTTCTCCTAGGGTATATAACTGACCAAAAAATTGTAAGAAAATCGAGCATGTCTCTTCTGGTTTTGAAAATTACTGGGCTTGATAACATGTTGGGCCACTAACAGAATACACCTTCTTATTTATACTTAAGTTGCACATAGAAAAGAAATCACTAGAAAAGAAATATGACAGGGCTTTGCTAGAAACAAAGACCCACAGGCAGACATAAAAACATTTCAGTCAACTAACCCTATTGACCACGCACCTATATGTCAAGATGTTGTTTGAAGATAAACAGTGAACATGGATTGTTAGAAAAGGCTGCTAAAAAATTAAAGGGCAGACTTCTAAATTCAGTAGAAATTTCATTCTACCATCATACAATTAGGAAGTAACTGACATTTTAATCTTTACACAAGAATTTAATATTGTAAAAGTGACAACAAAAACAAAGGTTTATTTCAGAGATTCACCAAACAATTAATATGTATTATGCAGTTTGGCTTTTTTAAAACTGCAAATATTAAAGCCATCAGCAAAGTTAAGCCAACTAGCACTGAACCCCCACAATGGCATAAAGACTCCAGTCTGGACTTAAACAGATGAAGATCATAGGACAAAGGGTTTGTCTACTCTGTGACACAAGATCACAATTCTTCCTTTAAATGTACAAGTACAAATTTTAAGGATAAACACTTCTGCCGTAAAAATGTAGAACTTTCAAAATCCTGGGAGAGCAGGCAAACTCAATTTCCTCTCCCACTAGCGTAGTGCTCTAAGTCACTGAAATGGAATTATTCTCCAATTATCCCAGTGTTAAGAGAGAGGAGACTCAAGCTCCACGTATTTCAAAGATTAATTTGAGGGATTTTGTATTTTTCTTCAATGCATAATTTCTTCCACTAACTACCTTTACTAAGTAATCCCTGGCATGAACTGTTTTTTCCACACTTTATGCTAATGAAGGATCTGATTAAGGATTTATCTTTTGTGGGATACGGCAGGAATCAGCTAGGCAGCAATTTCCTGTTCTCTTCTGCATCACTCTGAGTTCTACTGATACCCAGCTACTCTGATGACTGTAGTCTATAATTCTCATTTTTTCCTCAAAAGCGCAAAGCCTAAATGAAATGACACCTTGATGCAAATCTCCAATAGTCTTTATAACTCAGCCTCCAAACATCTTCAATGAGGAAAGAAAGCCTAGTTTGCCATTTAATCAAGTCATGTTTATGATACTGTAATTATTTTTATGACATTGATTGCATGGATAGGTCCTCAACACATCTGTCCCAGAATCACAGTACACCATGAATACCTGTTCTTACTTGGTTTCCTGGTGCCCACTAAAAATGATGGAACCCATGGGTTACAGAATCTCCAAACACTGGACATGCAGTTGTGTGGATCCTAGATCTGACATATGATTCCTTGTGCTTCTAGTAAATTTTTGGAAATTATGTGGAAGATCCACAACCAAAACCTCAAATTAAGTCACATTTATGTCCTTGGAGAACTGCAGTCTGAAGCTGTGGGTTCTCCCTTCCACTCCTTTACTTCACCTATTACTGCTATGCCTTGGCAGCAGTGGGGAAAAAAAAAAAAAACAAACCCAGAAGTTGTAACCTTCACATGTGTGAAAAACTGCTCTCGTAGATGTATTTGCAAATAGTCATGTATTAGATTTGCCACCATGAATAGATCTAACTATAAAACTTATTTATTTTACTAAATGTGAATTAAAACTTTAATAATTAAGAATAGATGGATAAGCTACAGTACAGCATCAGGCTACATCTTTCTACTTTCATATCTGCATCTCTCAACATGACAAAGCACTGCATGATCAGATTTGTCTAAGGGCCAAGCACATCCTTGCTTAGAAGCAGCAGTAGGAACAAGGGGCTATTACAAATTTCTTTTGACAATAGCTTGCCAAATAAAATGCTCTTTACAAGGACAAGCCATGGTGTAATGTAGGAAATGGAAATCCCATTCCACACCAAGCAGTCAAAGACTTCTTGGGATGTCCTGCAGTACCACATACAGTGTTGCTCAAACTGCCTCTCGCCTCCAAAACCCCTTCTGCTGATGCTGCACGCCTAAAGTGGGAGTGACTGCTGCAATGGAAGAATGTGAATAACACATGGGAGGCCACGGCTGCATGGAACATCCCAGACCTCTGCCATCTCCGTATGTTTCACAGTGACATCTCTTGGCTTTTGCTGCAACCATTTTATGAGTTCTCAGCCTGGGCCAGTGGATTACAGACCATCGTGGCCTCTGAAGTATATTTTACTGCATCAGCACATGAAGATCTTTAAGCTTGCTTCTCTAAGACTTTCCACACGATGGGTCTCTATTGTAGAGATTACTTCCAAAAATTACCGCTTTTGTTGACAACTTTATTATCAAGGAAGATGTTTTTTCTTAAGATCTCCTATATGGTAGGTTTGTCAGGTTGCCCACATTGTGATTATGAAATGCCTTTAGAAAGATAAGGAAAAACAAACATAAACTTTTGGCAGATGCAGTAATCCACCTTTCTGCAGTTTATACATGTTTATGCAACATGTATGATGCTACAAAAACCCCTCAAACAAAACAACAAACAAACAAACAAACAACAAACAAACAAACTAACTAATGCAGGAGCATGCTAGGATTACAAAAAATAGGCAAGGAAATGGCTTTAGTTAAACATTTGACATGTATGACTTGTACAAAGACTGCAAAGGAAAACCCTGAGCTTGCCTTTATGTGTAGGGATCAGGGAAGGATTTCTAAGACTTAGCATGCTCTCCAGCTCTTTAATATCTCCTATTATCCCCAGCATGTGCTCTGCATTAATTTGAGACAGCATTGAACCTGCTCATCCATCTGCACTTTGTCAGTATTTTTTAAGCATCCTTCTCAAAGCAACATGATTAGCAATTTAACAAGCTAGATGTCTCTGTTCTTATTTGATGTATTTTCCTCCATCTCCTTAGTAGTTCTACAAATTTCCTCTCAGAGAAAGGCAGCAGGCTGAAACAATTCAGAAGTTTAGCTGTCTCTACATGATACACAGGGGATGGTTCATTCAACCCTTACAGTTGAGGTTACAGACAGCAAAATTGAAATATTCCACTGCCAAGTAGTCTGCAGAGTTTGGTACGACACTTTGAGATGATTTAGCTCTAGATTTTTAAGCATTTCAAACAGTCACAACAAACTTTCAGAAGAAATAACTTTTTCTTGACAAAAATGAGAACCTTGGATGCCCTCCCATGGGGCAGAAGATGTTGCCTGGAAGGAGATCCAGTCCTTGGGTGAGCATCTCATCCTGCTACTGCAAGCCTCCACAATGTGGAGAACAATCTGCCTGCTTGAAGAATATAAGCCCAGGAAGCATCACAGCTTGTAAATGTTAGGATGCCAATGAGAACCTTCTCCACAGGGAGGTCTGGCTGTGCTGAGCATCCCTGGGTAGGCTTGGGACCAGCACATTCAACACAGGATTACTGCAAAGCAATGACTCTCAGTGCCAAATACCCTCCTTGGTCATAGCAGCAGAATTGAGAATATATAGAAAATCCATCTATGCCCACTTTTAAAACATTTTTTAAGAAGCGGGCCAACTATTACATGTCACAAGCAAGGTGAGTGCCTCAGACAAATTCATACTGGAACCACTTTTGCATTGCAAGGACACAGAGCAGTGAAATGTATTTTATGTATTTTACAATCATAAAAATAAAGACTACTGATAGAGATTATTATGTATACTTTTACAGAAGATTACTTCTCTTTTTGTTTCAAAGCATGTGGCTTACTTAAGAATAAGAAAAAAATTCCTGATTCCATGCACTGTAACTTTACAAGAAGTCTACTTATGCTTCATTCAAACTATAAAATCACAAGATAGATCCTGACAACTTGTGCAATATCTCTACACAGAAGTGACATTCGGGTATTGAAATGAAGCTCCTTGGGTTTAAGTCTCAGTGCATTTTAGACAGTTGCAGGTTTGCCGTTTGCATGGACATAAAATCCAGCCTTGGTACATTGGAGGAGATGCCCAAACATATACATGCCTATCAGCGACAGATATCAGTTCATAACAGCACTTCTGATTTTTAGAATTTGAGTACTGATTGATGTCCTCCTGTCCCCATGTAGTTCTAGAAGTTATCACGCTAAAAGTGTAAAACCAATTCCAAAAGTACAAAAAATTCTTTCTGGAAAATTAACTCAGTTAATATTGTTAAGTTTGCTAAGCAAATAAAGATTGTTTATGAATTTATTTACATGCAAGTGAAGGGGTTTTTTGCTTAAAACTTCACACAGAGTGAGATCCTTATACAAAGGGTGAAAATATAATAAATTCTGAAAATGCTTTGCTCAGAGCAGCACTGCTATACAGTAGGCTTCTCTGGACATGGTCTTTATCATAATCACAGACACACATTCCTCAGCAAACCTTGATCACTGCTGATGTGATAGCACATGCTACTCTAAATACTACTGTTCTAAGTGCTCTGGATAGCATCCTGCTATTTAAATGTATAAACACTGAAAAGGAGTTTCGCCATCCTGTACTAGCTGCCCTTGCTTGCTGTTTTAGCATCATTGCTGTGAAGTTGCACATTCATTTTTAGAACAGCAAATTCAAAACACCACAACAAACAGACTGACTCATGTAAAGAAAATTCCATTAAAGAGAATCTAAACATTTTGTTTCATTTGTGCTATACATAGATGAGCAAATACCTGCTTGAGAGATCTAGTATCTCTCTTGTCTGAAGGCACTGGCAGCCCAGGGCTCTCTAGGCCTGGTCTAACCATTTTACCATGTATCAAATACCTCTACTTGTCCTTTCACCCTTTCGCAAAAGGTTCTGGGTGAAGAAGGAAAAGGGAAGGACAAGGAAAGGACACATTTGCACCAACCCATCACCTGCCTTCCTGACAGGAAGGACTAATAATCAGCAACTAGGTGCCTAAAGGGCTAAAATTATCCCTAGGTCAGATCCCAAGGGATGTCTGTTACATACGGAAGAGTTGAAAAGCTCCACTGGGCTGCGGCCTATGCAGCTCAGCTAACTGCTGTGTGACCTAGAGGCACACACTGGGAAACAAGAAATGGACTTCCTTTATCCACAGCTTGAAAGAGGGACAACTTGGCAAGACAGGAGTCTGAGCTGGGATGAAAAAACTCATTATTTAACAATTAATGTGCTACACCCAGAGGAATCTGGACAGAAGTGAGAATCTCCACTGCCTGCGACCCTTGGGACTCGCTGAAATTACCACAATCCAGCCAGCACTTGCTCAGCACAGCCTGCACTTTCTTCCAGAAGCAGGGAGCAGGAGTCTCATGTTACAGCTAACTCAACTCATCACCTTCTCCTGGGATTGCTCAATTTAACAAAATAAGGGAGAAGGGTTTAGAAGCTGACAAAGCACGCACCCCAATCTTCACAACACTAATAGGTTACTGCAGTAAAGAACGTGCCTGGTGGTTCAAGATCCACTTCTACTAAGTTCACCAACTCAGCAACTTGAACTATTTTGTGTTCAGTGATACTTGGGACTTAATAGTAACCAAAAATTAATCTCTGCTCAAACTCAGTGAGCAAACTGGCTTTCTCGAGAGAAGCCAGTTGTGTAGGGAACCCAGGAGTAGTCAAGAGACATTCGCAGATTTTCTCATTCTCATTGATACAAAAATTGTGAATTTTCTCTCTGGCAAAACATTAACAGAACCTTGTATGTTCCTGAATAATTTTGCTAGCCTTACGTGAAATACTCCTTTTCTTCTGTTGCCTCCAACGCCCACTCCCAACAGCTTCTGGTGCATATGATCCTGGAGTTAAAAAAAAACCCAAACCAAAAAAACCAGATATCTATTTCTGCCTCCTTTCTCTGCAGATCAGAGTAGTTCCAGTGCTCAATCACAGATGGGGAATGCAGCAAGTAAAAGTTATTATAAACAGGAAAGAGAAGCTATTTCTGCCAGAACCTCAATAAACTGTCACTACTGCATTAGGTGCCAAACTTGGCCTCATTTCCACATCCCTTATTTTTATCATTAAATATACTTTTCAACAACAGTGATTATACTCCTATTAAGTAACATTTCTGAGCACTGAAGATATAGCACATGACTGTGCAGATGGAGAACATATGTCACTATTTCCATGTTTATTTACTTAGCAGCCCAGGGTAGGAAACAGAGTTTTTGGTTAACTTAAGACTGCTGGAGGACATGCAATGGCTCAGGCCAGTAATCAGGCCATAAAAAGTGGTGGTTTTGCCAATTATTTTTTTTACATATTGTGAAACTAGCCCAACTATCCCTGCATAGAGTTCAGTAAGCTGTTGTAATCTTGATGTTATAGTTCCTATTAATTCCTGGCATCATTACTGATACTCCTGATTACCATGAAAAATGCCATAAATCCCACTCCCCATTCCTCAAGCAAAACTCTTATGGAAACTGACAGGATTCCCTGAATTCTTTTAATATTTTCCAAATATGTATATCAAAATAAAGTCTTGTTTACGGAAAGCCAGAGGACTGAGATAACAACTAAGTCAGTATGCTTACTGCTGCTTGCTCAAGAAACATTTGGAAAACTGACTGCTTCTCACTTCATTTTCCCCAACTGTCCTTGTCCCCCCCGCTCCCCATTCTTCTGCACGATATAAAAGATGTACTTAAGAACAGATCTGACCCAGTATCTACTGCAGGAAGAGTGTCACTTCAGATCTGAACCGAAGAAAGGATTTTAAATACTAAGTACTGTGGCTGCTAACAAAGTTAACATTACTGCTGCAAATTAAAAGGGATGAAAGACAAAAAAGATTATGTTGCAGTACCTTAACCAAATACACAGCCTCAGGCCTCAGTCTAACGCAGCTTCCTTCTCTGAAGAACTGCCATTTAAAACATTTCTGAATCATGTTTTTCATCCCCCCACTAGACAGCCACTCTTCAATGACCTAATTTTCTGCAATGCAGGAATCCTCCTGTAAAGAAGTAATTCCAGGGCAGTGAGTCCTACATTTCTAAGGCCACTATTTTGCTGTCAGTATTGACAAAAAGTGCTAAAGTAGCACCTGTAAGATCCAAGGACTTTACTGAAGGGCAGTTGATTAAACTAGAATGAAATACTGTGGCAGCTGCCAGAAAGGGAGAAGGGAAACACTCAGAGTGACTCAGGAACCATCAGGTTCTCAACCTCCCTGCACATTTAAGTGAATCTGTGCTCTATGTCCCTCTTCTATATCCTCTTCTCTGCTTGAAAGGTAATTTTTCCACCTTAAAAAGGCAGAATCATTTGTTCTCTTTCTAAAGGGCAGTGAGATTCTTTGCATATTTTGGGAGAAAAAAAGGTCTGCCACACATCCAGTCCTACCTCCTCCTTTAAGTACATGCTCTCTTTCTAAGCTCTTTTGCCATAAACAAGACCATACACATCTTCAGAGATGGAGAATAAGAAGGAGGGAACACTCTTAACAGCAATCTGAAGCAAAAAGGAAAAAAGAAAAAAGGTAAGCGGCAAAAATTTTTAAATCTCTGCTCAATGGACCCAAGACTCAAAATTATCAAACCACAGAATTTTAGCTAGAAAATCTATTTTTAAATAGCACTTGATTCCAAATAGTTAGTTTCACAACATAATTAATGCTATCTACAAACATCCCAGTTTCTCCTGAGATGGAGCCAAATTCTTAGCTAGTTTCTTCTACTTTTGCAGACTGTGAACCAGCGAGGGTGCAAGTGACATTTTATAAACTACCTCTCTGATTATGAATGCATGAGGCACTGCACTTTCTATTTCAATGTAGGAGGCCTCCCAAAAATTACCTTAAAATAATGAGAATAAATCAATCTCTAACATCACTGGGAGTGAAATTCAAGATGTTACAGACAGCTTTGTGAAACATCACATTCATAGACCTTGAACTTACTACCATTAATACTTGCCTGTGCTACAGCCTTGAGGAAAAAACCAGACAAGTCACAGCTGTAATCCATCACCTCCGTCTGGAAGGTTAGGTAGGTAAAAAGAAGCAGGGGAACAAGAAGGCGATAAGGTCCTTCTCACAGGCTCTCAGAGTGCACAGTTGCCTTCTTGTCTGAGACAGAGGGGAAGGTGCCCAGGCAGCTGATGATAAAATGATGGTGAAGCACTACCAGCACAGTGAAGACAGCAGAATCCTGGAGGTGGGCAAAGCAAGATGCCTCATTTTTTAAGCTGGAATTAAGGGCCATACAAACTGTGCTCTTGGGGCCACAATATAGCTTATTACTGCTTATAGGCCAAACTCCTCTGGCACTTAGGCTGGATGAGCCATTATCATGGGTGAATTTTGGGCCCTTCACTACAAGAAAAACACTAAGGCACTGAAGTGTGACCAAAGGGTAGCAAAGATGCAAAAGGGTCTAGAGCACAAGTAGCTGAGGGAGCTGGGCATGTTTGGCCTGGAGAAAAGGAGGCTTGGTGGGGGGAATATTATCGCTCTCTACAACTCCCTGAAAGGATAGCATAGCCAGGTGGGGGTCAGCCTCTTCTAAGTAGCCAGCTACAGGGTGAAAGGAAATGGCCTCGAATTGCACCAGGGGAAGTTTCAGTTGGATACTAGTAAAAATTTCTTCACCAAAAGGTTAAGAAAGTCAAGCATTGGAAGAGACTGTCCAGAAAAGTGGAGTCATCAAAACTGGAGGTATTACTAGATGTGTAGGAATGGTACTTAGGGATGTGGTTGAGTGGTGGACTTGGCAGTGTTAAGTTAATGGTCAGAATCAATGATGTTAGTGGTCATTTCCAACTTCAACTGCTATACGATTCTGTGAGTATTGAAAAGGAGTATCACTAAGTAGTGAAAAAGGTAAGCATGATGGGAACCCCCAGCTGCTGTTACACTAAAGAGATACTGGCAGAGGGTTTCTCAGTGTTTGAGGCAAGTAAGATCCTTCTCAATCCAAATTTTGATCACACTGCCTCTGTTCTCAGGGGTTTGGACTGTAAGCACAACGTCCACTTTAAAAGCCACACATAAATGCAGCTTGGCTACTCTAACTGATGAAATCAAGCAATGAAAACTGTCCTTGCCTTTGTGCCATGACCTAACCAGAATCCCTACCATGACTTGTGCCATAACCTAGTCAGAACTCCTGTGCTGCCACTGGGACAATTTTTTAGTGTTTTTGGCCAACCAGGAAGAATACGGATGCTCACAGAAGTGCCATGTTTTTAAAAAGGTGTTGCATTTCATGAAGTATTTTGAATTTCCATTCAGAAACAAAAGAGATCAAAATTTATGTATGTGTTTTACTCTTCTACAATTCACAAGGACATAAAAACTCAAATGAAGGGATTTGCAAGTGACAGCATATTTGATACAAAGTTGAGGGGAAAGCTTAGGTTCTAAAATGAGGGAAACATTTGCATTTCATGTGATATTCTTTGCAAGCTGACAACAGAAATAGGCCTAAGGGATTGGAATATGTTTTGGCATACATATTAAAACCTCTGTGAGACGGAAAATAATGCAAGTCCAAAAGAAACACCAGCTTAACAACATGTAACTCTTCCTGTATATGACTATGATGCTTGGAAAGCACTACTTACATCCTGTGCTGACATCATGACTCCCCAGAACAAGGCTGCTCAGCCTCCCACTTTCTTCCTTGTATTAGAAAACCTTAGTCCTGTGAGCTGAGTTACTTGACTGACTTGCAGTATTTCATACTCCTGCAAGAAAGCCCCTCTTCTATACCTTCTTTCTTGGGACTAAAGGCACCACTGTGACACAGGGATAAGAGATGCAGAAGATTCAGACTAGTTACCTGCTGCATTTAAAGTTTCTAGAGCATCTCCTCACTGGAGTGGACTCCCCAAAGTGAGCATACACAGTTGATGATGTCAGATAGACTGGTCTTGACTCCTAAGACACTACAGTTTTCGCAGGAGGCTTTAGCAGACTGGCATTCCCATGCCTGCACAGGCTTCATGGTATGTTCTGAAGTCAGCAGGAGGGCAATGTGTGAAACAAGGTATAGAAAGAGAAAACACAGTAACAGGCCAGTGTTTTCTTCCAGAGCTCCAGGTATTTTTATACAGGCATAAAAGTCAGAATATACGTCTTTAAATTCATGTGACTTAGGGTTTTCCCAGCCCATCATGCAGGCGCTTCTGTGTTTCACCAGAATACTGCCTCTATCTCTACACAGTTTTTAATATCACCTATGTGCATTTCCAAATATGAGTTCTAGGTGAACACAGTGAGAACGTAGCAAGACTTTTCTGCCAGAAAACCAAAAACTGGAGCTGACATGGAGCCTGACAGTAGTCAGGACAGTGCTATACTCTCAATTAATCTGTGAAGTACTAACCAACAAACAATTAGGAATTAATGGCAATTATCTTTGAAAAAAAGTCATGCAGTACTAGTAGCCTGAATGTAGAAAAGTTCTTGTGCTTTATCTTCTGGAATTTTTGTTTGAGAAACAAATCACATGCCACAAGGAAATGACAATTTTGCATGGGTACTTACTAGCATTTACAAGGGAACACCCTTTCTTCGAACTATTTTGGGGTAAAAGTTCCATGCCCCCCTCCTTTTTTTTTTTTTTTTTTTTTTGGTGTGTGTGTGTCTGTGTGTGTTTAGAATGTTTCTTTTGATGTCAGGCAAGAAAACCTCCAGCAGGTTTTTTTAATGGCCAAAAGAAAGAGCCAGTTCTTAAGTTGTAACAAAAAGTGCAGGTCTGTGTAAAATTAGCACATGTGCCTATACTGACAGAGACGACAGATTTTTGCAATTTCTCTATGCTTTACACTACTTAAAATCTGCAATTTAGTCCCTAATTTTATTGGGTTTTGTTTCAAATCCGTCAGGTCCAAATTGTCCCTATAAGATATGGCTATAGGCCATATATTAAGTTAGGCCACATATTTATCTACATAACACTCACTTCTGTAACATCAGAGTTTCTCAACTCCACACCAACTCCAAGGCTGGGAGTCCATTCACTCTTCCTACTCTTAATGACTAAAACATTTCCTATTCAATAAATTTCAGACTAGGGAGAAAAAAATTCAACTTCTCAAACTACATTCAGTTGTTAGTTCTACTAAAACATCTGAATTGGAAGTGTTGAGTTGCTGTTCTGTCTTTGTTTTGCATAGTTACAAACTAAACCCTAGGGTTTCGGCCTGAAGACATTTCCATTTTTATGCAGAGTCCTGATTCTGTTTTCATCAAATCACCTACAAACCCAGTAAAAAACAATTTCCTGTTTGAAATCAATCTGTGCTGCTGCCTTTTCATTCCCTAGGGACGGAATCACACTCCAATATGCAGTCAGCATTGTTTCAGATTGAGAAATTTGCAGCAGATTTTAGGCTGATAGAAGAAAACATGGCTGCTGGTAAGATAGTCAACCAAACATCCTGGCTGCTGAGTACTTTGCAGGTATAATTAACTTATAAATCTATAACCTATCTGTTATATGTATGCTGTACTTCTTCTCCAAGTTGAGTGGGCTTTTGAACCCTTTTCATCACAGTTTTTTTCCCACCACATCCTTCTCACTGTCCATGGTCTTTGTTTGAGTGGTACCAGAATCTGAAGTGCTTCTGGACCCCTGTGGGTCTGAAGAACAGAGAATGTGGGAGAGAGTGAGAGCACAACTGCAGAGGGCAGAGAGGGTTCTTCCCTGAAGTAATTGTGAAATTATCTGAGGAACCTGCCCTGACAGACATTTTCCCCAGACAGCACAGAGAAGTCAGCTGGATAGGACTGAGCCAAAGAGGGAGCAGAAAAACAATCTTAGCTCTTCTCACTACAATGTTTATGCTCTTGCGATAGTGGTAGATGAGTGGCCAGACAGTAGTAGAAGAAGCCTCTATATTGCCTTTTGGGTACACATCCCTTGAAAGGTTTTGCATAGGTCAAAATCTGCAAGTAAATTACATATTTAGATGTGAGTTATGACCTGATGAGCTTTGTGCACTTTTGCTTCTGTGTTTTCTTCTCCCTCTCAGCAAAACCAAGGCAAGTAACAGGTCACCACCTCTGAACATTTGCAATTGCTGCAAATTGCATTTCATACACAATATTATTGTATTGGGAGAGGAGTGGATAATTTTGTTTAAAATATTGAAAGTAGTCTTTCTTACAGGGAAAGCACTGTGCAACGTACACTGGCTTGGGTATAATGAATTTCACAGCATAAGTGAAGAGAAGGATTTAAAAAAAGGAGAAAATATTCCTACACTCCATCTTAATTTGAAACTGGTTCTGAGAGCTAAGAATCAAATTTATTTGACACATGACAAATACGGTGTGTACTATTCATTAAAATCCAAGTGTAGAGACGTGATTTTGTCACAATAGGAGTGTTGTGCTCAAGTTCAGTTAAAGGAATCAGGTTTGACAAGACTCCAGGCGCAATTTATGATGCTAGAAATCCTGGTGCTTATTCACAACCTCACAGGCACTAAGACTGAAACTTGCAAGTTAATTGTAGCAGAAATTACTTTCTAGGAATGACTTAAGTAGTTAAATGTGAAGCTTTGGAGACCTGGAGAGCCATCAGGAATGAAGCAAGTAATTAAAACAAATGTTGAGTATTTTAACCTCTCCTCACTTCAAAAATTAACACTGCTTTATACTGCTATCTCATTTTGTCCTTGATGCACTGTTTCAAGAATTTAAATATTTTCTTCTCTAAGAGAAAATCTACTAAGAAGCTCACAGAATGCTAAGTTGTCTGTTTTTAATTTGTGAGATGGCACAAGTTCAGGAACAATATGTCTACAAAAATATCCTGGCTATGTGTTTCTGGAAAGGTAGTGAAAGTAAGATGACACTATGTGATCCACAGAGGTGAACGAAGAATGTTGCAGTAGAAAACTTTTCATTAAGGATTTCAGGGGACAACTATTCCAATAAGTTCCTGCTATGATGCCAGTCCCAATCCTAAAACAGATTTTCAAATCTACAGGACCAGTTAAAGTCTTATCAAAGGCCCTTGTCAAATGGTTGAGCCTAAACTGTTTAAAAATGAGTGACAGCTGGCTGATGAACATTTTAAGGAGTTAATCAAGGTATGTCCAGGGCACACTTTTAAACTACCACTTCGACCAGGACTGCACTATTGACAAAGGAAGTTTTCAAACCATGCACAGTCTCAGTGAAGGCAAAACAGACTGCTTCTTTTCCTGTCCAGAGCCTTAGCGCAAATCCCAGCCTTAACAGTAAAGGTTTTAGAATAATTTAACCAAATGTACTTACACTTTTGTTAACCTTTTTTAATAGAACGATTGCCTGCAATGTTTACCTTGTGGCCAAAGGACACATAGAGACAGGCTCTATACAGAGCCTAAGTCTGATTGACATAGAAAGCAGAAGATTATTTCTGTGTCATGTCTATTTCTAATCAGGGTATGGTTTCTGCATCTCTCAAGTCCTTCAAATGGCTGCTTTTTTTTTTCTCCTCAAATCACACATATATTCTGGAGGCTTTATTTACTTAACATTCTGAGGTGACCAAGACTTTGAAGATAAGGAAAAAAGAGTAAGTTGTACATCACTTTCTAATATTCCAACAAATGTATTGCAGAACAGTTCTGGACTTAATAGGAAAGAGCCTGATTTAGCACAGAAATGTATTTTCTAAAGCCTCAGATAACATCTAGATGGAAGGATGGATGTTTTCGTACAGGTGTAAAATTACACCTCTGTTCTTCTGGTCTGCATATGTCAAAATTGAATCTGGGTTTTCACCTTGACCCTACAACTTCATTTGTTAAAGAAATTCCTCAGGAATGGTGCAGAAATGCAGCAAAAATTTTTTATTAGTTTTGCTTTTTTTATCTTCTGGGTTTTCTTTTTCTGCCACAGTTGAGTTTAAAATTCAAGGGAGACAAGTTACATGGTACAGAGTTAGAAAAAAATACCATAGAAACATTGCTACCCATATTAGCTATCATGTTACTTACAATTTTTACTTTTGCGACCGAAGATTTATATAGTTGACACACAAGGCGAAGAGCCACTCAGACTTCCAAAGACTTGGTCCAGATCTCATTGATACTAGTGGAGATTTGCTTATCCACTTCAACCAGCTTGTCAAAACTATGGATATGGTGAAAACCCACCAGCAGCTTCATGTGCCATTTATTTATGTGAAAGATTTGTACCAAACTGACTAAGAAAAGATCCTTTCTTTACAATGTTGCAGACAAAGCCCCTGCAGTTAGATGCTAAAATTCATGCTTTTCCTTTTTTTTTTTTTTTTTTTTTTTTTTAAATAAAACTCCTGTTTTTAATAGTAAGCTCATGGTCTGACTCTGACTCTAGAGTTTGTTAAAGAGTTTTTCTGATGGACTAAATCTGGATTTTAATTCACTGCCAGAAATGCCTCATCTTCATAAAGCAGGCTTTACAGGTGGGAAACGAACTACTCTGGTGTCAGAAGTCACCTAAAATAACAGCAAAACTACAGTATGATCATGCAGCAATCTTCATCTCTATCAATCATTCATAGAAAACAAAAAAAACAAAAAAAAAAAAAAAAAACAAAAAAAAAAAAAAATAAACCAAAAACCTCTCCTGAGATGAAGAATATGCTGACAATATACTATACAATATACTATAATTTATCTCTACTGTGTGCTACGTTTCAAAAAATCTTGCAGCATCCAATTAAGTTTTTCCCTCAGCTTTGCTTTGCTTTCTATAGCAACAAGTAGGGGAATCTCTACCTAATTTCCAGAAGCAAAGCACACAATACTGGGCTTCAGGAGACCAATTTTTAAGAAAGCAGATTTAGATCTAAAAAATCTGGAGTAGCATGTCTGCATGCTTCTGGATGCATTTATTTTGCACACAAAACACTTCTAAAAGCCATTTTCTTCAGTCTTCATTAAAACAGTAATTATTAATGCTTTTATATTGTTGTTTTAAGACTTAAAAAGACTTTTTAAAAGAAAATTAACCTGCTAAACTTCCATACCATGTCTACAGCATTTGTTTTTTACATCCACCTTTCTCATCTACTTTTCTTCCAGTACTCTCAGTGGAAAATGACTGGAAAACTGACGTACATTTCTCCTGTACTCACCCATCATGTTATGCTACCCTCACTAGAAAAACACATTTACATTTCTTTTGTATTTAACCATCACGATGTTTCTTGAAATTCTTACCCACAAAGAGTCACAAGATTTATAAGAAACAGAAAAAAATACACAGAATGGCAGCAAGAAATATTTTTGCCATTGCTAATTAGGCATCAATTCAGCATTACTTAATTACAGGCATTTTGCATCCTTCCTCTTGGTTTAGCTCCCTCCTCATGACAGCCAAGCATTTTGACACAGCGTATTCACAATAGAGCCTCTGTGTATTATCACAGATTGAAAGTCACTGTGTAACAAAAGAAGATCAAATTAAAAATAATGAAGTACATAAACGTGTCTCATCCCCTCATAGGGTTACAGAAATGGGATCATGATTAAAGAGCTGTTCAGTAAAAAGGGTGAATCACAGGTTGACAGAAGTTGTACACAGAGAAAGGTCTCTCCAGCAAGGCTTTTCTGTCTCTACAGCAAGTGAGTCTAACCCCTAAGTCTTTCCAAACTGTTCAGGTTTTGAAAGCATTTCATTATTGCTTCATTAAGCACATACATTCCAACTTCCTTGCACAGCTGTAATCCAAGTTATTTGAAATCATCTGATGTAAAATTTCTATTTGCTTTCTTGTTTTGGTATATCAAGATCTGCAGGGTCATGTGACACAAAATATCGCAGTAGCAACCATTTGACACTTTCTTAAAAGAAATGCTCCTTTTTCAATTTGTCAGTTTTCAATGGCTGCAGTTCTTAAAAGGAGCCCTCTTTTAGCGACAGATTTAGATTTCTGATTTAGAAATTAAAAGCAAAGGAGGAGAGAGGAATCAAAACAAACTCCCACCCAGTTTTTAAGATGCAGAATCAATGAATGAAAGCATAAAATAGCACTGCTTTGTGAGACAGCAAGAAAAAAAGTTCTAAGGGCTTGAAAATCTGCAGTTCCATGAACTAATTCAAATGGTTTAGATTCAACAGGCAAATTTAGCCTGAGATCTTACTATGCTTGAAGACATTTTCTACAATCTTTTTCACACTCCCTTTCTTGCTTTCTTTTCCCTCCCTGTCTGTCAGAATCTCAGAATGGTGGTTCTCCTCCAGATCCGTGGTAGGCACGGTAGGAAGGAGTGGTAGGAAGAGTACAGCATATGTTGTATGTGTTGTTAACTTTGGAAGCCTTGGGTCTTGAAGGAATCTTGAAAACTTCGTGAAAATTTCCAAGTACCATCTGCCAATTTTTAAGACGGTTGGCAAAGCTTCATCTAGTAACTCCTCCAGTGTAGGTAAAGAAATACCTCCCATAGAGAAATATTGAGAAAGGATGATTCAGCTCCCGGGGAGTGGAAGCTCTGATCAAAAGGAAGGGAGGAAGGAGACAGCATGGCAGGAGAAATATTTACTTTCCTTTGACTAGATGATTGGACTCACCACTGGAATTAATGTTCTTCCTGTGCAACTAAGGTAAGAACTGCTAGTAGTGTATTAAACTGAAAAGTTGTTTTCCTAACTAGAAAGATATCCAATTTATGAACATCAGGTTTGGTTTTGCATTCTCAACAGGAACAATCCAGAAAATCTCATGGAAAATCTCATGCTCAGATGAAAATTAGGTCTACAGTCCAAGAAACCACAAAATGCAAATCCTCCCTCCCTTGCTGAACCTATATACCCTCAGTTTAAAGTCTTTTCAGTAATGTGTTTTGAATTAACATTTGTTAAAAAAAAAGAAAAAAAAAGTGGAGTTTTCACATGTTTTTATGTTTCATTGGAAAGGCTCTTTAGAAATCTAATCCATGTGGTGTTTTGAAGCCAAGAATCATGCCCTAGTAGCTGTGCATATGATTACTGATATGCTGCATATTCCTAAATAAAAGCCTAGGCAAGCTATTAAATATTCATGTGGATGGTGGAATTCAATAACTATACCCAAGCAGTGAGCTAAATATAAACAAAAGAATGCATAACCAGCCTAGAGAACAAGGAATTAATTTATTTGTTCTGCCCTGTGAGCTGCACATCATCATTACAGATACCTTGTTCTGCAAAAAATGCAGTCTACATGTTAGACAAAAGAAACTAGTGGTTCTAAGACAACAGCTTCCTAACCTCTCCAATAACAGTGGCTGTGCTTAGGAGTAACTGATGAGGTGAACTTGATGGTACTATCTTCAGTTGCATAATCTTGAACCTAGAAGGTCATCCAACCCAACAGACCACCTAAAACAGAACTTTTCAAGGAGAGTCTTACTCAAAAAAAAAAAAAAAAGTGAAAACAGCATGTCAAAGACATATATTCTAATGCCATAAGAGAGAGAAGATACCAATGGAGATCTGTACCTTTTTTTACTCTCCTATGAAAGGTGCAGTTGATTTAAACAACTCACCTTCTATTGATGAAACGGAAGAAAGAGTCCTAATGAAAAATCTCAAGATTTATTTTTGCTGCCTTCTGTGTTTTTCTTTGGTTGTCTCTAGTTTGAACCTCAACATTTGTAATCAAGGAAAAGAAGGAGATGAAAAAGTGAAGAGTTACTGAAAAGGAGGTGCTCACGTACTCTGCAATACTTGGGTACTGATTACAATACTGCTTCCATTTTTCCTCTTGCTCCTACCTTTACCACAGTTATCACAAACACCACATGGAGTTCCCAGTGTGGGCCAAGAAGATTTGTTTGGTTTGCTTTGTAAAGCAGAGAACATTCAGTCTGTTCTTCCTTTAGTGACACATCATCAACAATACTACAAAGACCAGGAGTGGGACACTGAATTTCTGCTTTTTGGCACAAAGTACGTGGCTTCTATTTTATTCTACAGAAGATTTCTAGGGTGTTTTCTGGTAATTACGAAAGTAAAAAACTGTAAGGGTTTTTACATGTTACTCTGATGTGTCATTCACATTTAAAACCATAAACAACAGTCAGGTTGTATAATTAAAAGCAGAGAATATAGACAATAATCACAGAAAATAAACACAATAGCAAAACTAACAGATGCTACACAGAAAAGCAATTTCCCTCTTAATTAAAATTCTTTTAAAAAAGCCTTACTGTACTAGGGAAACACAGGCTAGTGGAGTATCTTTAAGTTTTGCCAAAAAATGTCTAAAAATAGTCCAATTAAAATCGAAGTCCTGTCACTATAAACTTGCCACAAATCCTCCTGCACATTATAGAGTGAAGAAAAGTTAAGATGCATTCTTAAGATTCCTTATGCTTTACAAATCCACAGCTATGCTCAGATGTGAAATATTAAAAAAGGCTGGAATCCTTTTCAGAATAAAAGATTTCAAAACAGGCTCTTTTTCCTTTAAAGAACACATACTGTCTTTTATATTTCTATCTTGAAAAATACAAGAGTTGAACAGAGCATACATAAAGAAAAGGTTTGAGTTACTTAGGTCAAATTCTCCCTAAAATACCTGTATGCAACTTCAACTACCATCACATACACAGCAGATGGCTGCAATCATCAGCTTACTTGCAGTGCATCTAATACCAGACCCTTCTACAAATTTATTTCAGAAGCACCTACCAAGGAAGCAAAAATGAAACTTTTGTCTGCAGCTGCATAGTGCCCATTTTAAGAAATCTGACTTTTATCATTTTTGGTGGCACTTAAAAGGTATGCTTACTTTGTCAAAGGACATTTTCATGAAGAAAGGGCAACTCTAAAATGATAGTCCTGCTCTCTTTAGGAATCACTCAAAACAATATTTAATGACACAACCTACTGATAAAGATAGAAATGCTGTATGTATTTTGCTCAATATCTTACTCAAGGTGGAAGAAAACTACTTTATGACAAAAGGAAAAAAAGATGAAAATGTGGTTTTGTCTTAAATAAATTAGTATTAGAATTGAAAGTAAGAGAAATGGAATCGTGTATCTGTTTAGAGTTAATTGAGCACAAAAGGGAGCTGCAACCACTTACAAAAAATACAATTCTGATCCATTGTGCCAGTGCTGATATAGATTCCTAACTGCATACCTGTACTCATGTTGCTTTCAAAACCCAATGAATTCCTGCTTACACACTGAAAAAAGGAAAGGTGTTTCAGAGGCACAAGGTGAATTACAGTGTGATAATTGGCAGGGAGTGTAATACAACTTTACAGATCCACTTCCGTAAAGAAGTGTAAACTGTTGTTATTTTAACCATACTTTGAATGCATACAAGTGAAAGGGTTTGTCCAAGACTAGTATTAGGAAAATGTCACAATGATAAGTCTCTGTTTAGTGACTCATATGTTTTCTTCCTCTATGGTAATTGGAAGTCATCATGGGAGAATTAAAACACATTTCCATGATTGTAAGCTTCACCCAGAATTTATCCTGCAAAGATCCACATATATAGCCCCTCTCCAAACAGGACACTTTAAGGAAGTTCAAAAAGTGATCAGAAAAACTCAGGAGGGAAAAATGTACTACAAGCACTTGAGAATAAAAGGTACTACCTCAGATTGGGTAAACTCACAAACTCACAAATTTGGTAAAGTCACAAATTTCTGTGTTTCTGTGTTCTGTGTTTTAGGAAAGTTTTACTTTGTCAGAATATTTGCCCTATTCTTATCCCTTTCCTGTGCATCTCTTCGAGCTATTGCTGAAGACAAGGTATGAGGTGAATTTTACTCCTACAGAGTCTTCCGGCAGCCTTGGATGCATTCTGATCCATGGTACATAGCCATAATCCTAAACAGATCTTTTAGCTCTCAGATAGATTAGCCATGCATTTGGAGCATGCAGAGAAACCCAAATACTCAGTCAATGAGACTCACCTGTACACTCATGTTGTAGTCCTTTCCCGTAGTAACCCTTCTCACAGATACACTCGAACTGGCCAGTGTGAGTGCCACACTTGCAGCTTGCCATGATGTCACAGCAGTTTTCATTTGCCTCGCAGAGATATGAACAATGAGATATGTCTTCTTGGATATAGCTGCCAGAGGGCAGGTCTGAAATAGTATCAATTTATTAACAAAGAATTCAAACAAGAGTAATGCCACAGTCTTACATTATACCATTAATGAAATATTTGTTAAAAACCCTAGGCTTCAGTTCTAAGTAGGAAAGATGGCAGTATGGAGCAGAGCCTTGCTATGCTCAATGTGCAAAAGATTGGTATCCCTACTCTGGAAAAGAGCTCACTGAAACCCATGGTGCAGCCAGGTTTTCTCCTTCTTTGAGTCTAACACTGCCAGAATGCAGTCTCACTCCCAACAGAAGCTGTTGGGACAGCTCTTCCCAGCTTTGGTGGATGCCGTATTTGGCATCAAAAGAACATTTGGTCATGGCATGTAAAACCATTCAGTCATATTATAAACTAAAAAACTTCAGCACATTCACAAAGACCAACCCAACCTTACCTGGAACAAACAGGCCGGCAACAAAGCACCAGAAAACCTTATTTTACACTGTTATTTTAAAGTAGTATGTTTTTAAAAATTATAGCAAATAAATTCAAATGGCTAGTCTGATTCCTGTTTTAAGCCTCAATCAAGCAGCATTGCCAAACAAATGTTTAATAGTGTGTTCTCACCTGCTTGTCTAAATCTACCCTATATTTCAGAAAGAAATTTTATTTTAGGATATAGGAGATTAGAAGAGGAATCTTTCCACCTCTTCCTCTTTCCAGTTTTACTGCGTGTATAAGGTCATAAACACAAATTGTATTGACTCTTACACAGAGAGATCTAGACTGGTTCTGAACAGGCTGCTGTTGCTTTGTGAGACACCCTAAAGGTATTAAGTCTAGTTCTAAAGTGTACACTTGGTGCCTCTTTACGTGACTACAAGTTTCACCCGTTCAAGCACAAGATACATTGGGCCAAGAGCACAGTCTGTTCTTCATAGACAAAATGAAGAGCTGAATGGATATAAGTATGCATACACATCAATAAGGAGAATTTTTCTCACATCCTGTTGGTGATGAGTTAAGCCAAATAAAGTTTATCCTTTTAATTGAGGAACAAACATCTCTACTAGAAAGTAGGAGAAAAATAAAAAGAGAATCAACACTACATAAAGTGTAAATGCAAGACAATACTGGAGGGCTTTCTATTCAGACCTCTCTGCTCCCTGTAGATTTCTGAGGTTAGGACATTAATACCTTCATGAAGAGCTCTGCGTGCCAGAGCTTCAAACTCAGTAAAACTGTGAAGAAGATAACAGTGATCTTCTTTTGGGTGGGATGCCATGTCATTCAGTTCTCGGATATTGCCCTGCCATATCCCAAAGGTGAAGATCTCCACTCCAAGTTCGCGCAAGGATGCTGCAATGGGTCTCGGGTCTCCCCCATTGGAATAGCCATCAGTAATAAGAAATATCACTTTTGTAGCGTTTCCACGGGCATGCCGTAATATTTGCTGGAAGAGAAAATGAAATTGCACACGTCAGCGAAAGGCTGACAGCGGTTGATTGGTACACTACTTCCTCCATTATATTCCTCCTTCTATTTGAATTATACAGCTAATAAGGCCCTTGCAAGATCACCCACTGCAACAAAGGTCAAACATCAGTGCGTAGAGCCTGTGGCTGATCAAGGCCAATCACCGAGTCACACTTTAGGTGGTCACATATTTACACAACCACAAAAACCATGACATGATAAGAAATAAGACACTTTTCATGCTGATTGATTAAGTCACCCATGCATCAGATTCACAATGATTCTGAGGAGAGCTTAAGTGACTTTGTTCAGACTGAAGTTTAAATAGATACAAAAAACATTGAAAAGAGTGCAAGACTCAAAACACAATATCTAACATATTTTAATGCAATATTATGTTTTGATTGACTAAACTATAAATCCTACTGCTGATTTATCATAAGGCTTCTCCTAACAAGTATTTAGACTGCTGGTTATTTTAAATCCAGCATGAAATTCCCCATTTGTCCCTACTGAATGATGCCTTCTTCCCTTACAACAGTGTGCCAAGATCACTTTCCATTGTCCATCATGGCCTCAAAAATGCCTGTAGTTCCTTCTACTCTGCTGCTCGCTCTTCAATACTTCACACAAAGCATGTATGATACAGCCCAGAACTGCCTGAGTGAGAACATGCCCCACAGATTCCTGCCCATTTCAGTCTTCTAGTCTGACAATGCACTAGTCTTCCTAAGCATGGCCAGATGCTGTCCACAACCCTAAAGCAGGGGATTGTGAACATATATTTTCTCCATCCTCTGGGAACTTACGTAGAAAGAATTAGATGCAGACTTCCAATTTGGTAGCAGGCATATTATGCCCATGTTTATTTCAATAACAGATTGCACCACGCTACAATTAATGCAAAAGACCACATTTAATAGACCTTCGAATGATCCAAAAGACATGTCATTGTACGACAAGGAGGTAAATGTGACTAAGACACTCTTAACAAGCACAAATTCCAAAACCAGAGATCAGCCAAGCTGAGCTGTTTTATTACAAAATCTTTATGTAAGTCTTATGAAGTAAAATCATCTGGCTTTCACCTCATCCAAAAGGTTACTAGCTAAGCCAGCCTAAATACCCTGCAGTTTTTATACCCCTTCTCAGTAAACCAAGCCACATTTTAGGACAATTGGATTTTTGATTTGTCAGTTCTCTGATTTCAGGTAGATACTATGCAAAAATAAGCACAGATGCCATAAATCAAAGCACATACCACTGGCACTGTGGTCTGAGAGACTGCCAAGCAATATTTTGCTGTTGGGCTTGATTTTATTACTACTTGTTTGCAAAACCCAAAGGGAGTGAAACCAGATTCTCTTGCAGTCAAAAATACCCTTCACAAATCAAACTTATTGTTCCTCATATTGCCTAAGTTATAAGTGGAAAACCAGAATGAAGTAGGAAAACAGAATGAAGTGGGAAATTAGAATGAAAAGAATCAGGAAGAAAAAGACAAGACAAAGGGCAACAGGAAGACAAACAGTAAAAGAAAAATGTACAAATGCCTAACTTCAAAATGCATTCTGAAACTGATGCTCTAATACAAGTGACTGCAGGCAGAGACAGTAATATTATTTATAATTAATATATTCACCATTAACTGTGCTATTTTAAAAGAGAATATAAACAAAAACTTCTATCAAACTTCTTAAATATTCAGGCTGATATTCTCCACTCAGGATGTTTGTCTAAAGCTATTTCAGTAAAAATGGCCCTTTTTTGGAAAAACAAGACAAGGAAAACATATGTTCCATCCATACTCACTTGGTTTTGGCAACTGTAGCATCTCTGAACTTTGAAAAAAACATTCAATCTGCAAATTACATAATACAGGTGGAAAAATATGCCCCAAATACACGCAAGTTGTGGAATGCATGTAACTGAGGAAGAAACCACAACTTACACAGGGTTAAGAGACATTATGGAGACTGCCAGTGCAATTCTCTGAAGATCCCACCTACAGGCAGATTGCTCTAGCAGATTATTATTTCAACTTATGATTGCGCATAACATGTACAGAAGGGGGAACAAAGCTTAATTTTGGAAGGATGGCAGTTTTCTGTAGTATCCTTCAGCACTGTTTCCCTCACTGCATAACAGAAAGTTTCACACTTTGAAGATTAATATAGTGGACAGCCTTCCACACTGCCCTGGTTCTTCAGCAGTCAATGCTCATAATCAGCAGCAATCAAACTTTCATGTTTTCCCTAAACACAGAGACATGTCTGTCTGCATGGCCAGTGAACAAATGAGCTTGAGCCTCAGTAGTCTACAGGACTACAGATATCTCAGGACTATTTAATTCTGACTAGCAAATAAGCAGGGATTTTTATCTTACAAAATTAGACTGGTACAAATGCCCTCTGAAACTCCTGAAACACAAACTCTCCATGAATTTCCATGTAAGCCAGAAAGTGCCTGGTCCCATGAAAAATTGCTTAGCAAGACCTTTCAAAAGATGTGGGTTTGAGTAAGTGAAAAGCACCAGTGAAAGACCATCTTTGAGGGGCAAATGACTATTTTTGAGAGGAAAATATGCCTTGGCTATATGACCCTCTGTCAAGGCAAGAGCCAACATCTCTTCTGTCCTCTGCATCTCAAAGGGCAACCACTTCTTCAAGACAGCACTTTTGTCACACAGACACAAATTGAGCCAACAGGTAAGAGACCATGAAGATGTCTTCCTGCTACCCAGAAGACTTGAACATTCAGGCACCAGGGAATCTGAGTAGAGAAACAGACAGACAAACAGACAAGATTGCTACATATTGCCCCTGGAAATCAAAACAAAACAAAGCAACTGACCAGCTTGGCCCTCATGTCTTGCAGCTGTAACTCTAGACACAGAATCCCTGCTGCATAAAAACAGAGGAAAACAACAAGGGAGGGAAAGAAACATTCAACATGGAGGGGGGGCAAGGAAGAGGAGGGAAAGAAGACAAAAGTAGATTTAAAAATAATTTTAGTATGCCCGTTGGTCCGCTTAGTATTTTGTTTCTTTTTGTGAGAATAAGAGGACAGGCCACCAGCCTGTCAGCGCTGCTGACAACCCAAGTTATCAGTCTCCATTCCTCTTCTCCACAATATTTGTGCAGCATTTCACATAATTTTTTGTTTTCTCTAACCCTGACTTACATCCGTCTATTCTGAGTAACCTCTCTCTCCTTCCCTTTCCAGAAAACTGTTCTGAAGCTATTTTTCCCCAAAGAGAAAGTTCATATATTTTAAAATGTTTGTTCAACCCCTAAACTTGTTTAACTCCTAAACTTTTGAGTACACACAGAGATTGTTCATCAGCCCCTGCCAACTCAATGGACTGTATCTACATAAAGATGACTTTTTTTTTTTATGACAAGGCTTTGCAGTCCCTTCATAAATTATCAGGTTCTTCAATAAATATGTTTAAAAGCCCCCAAAATGGTACTAGTAAGTTTAAAAGATCCTGAGAACCTGTTTCTTTGACATGAATATCCACATCTGCTTCTGATTTTACCATCAAAAACTAAACACCAGCCATAACTCAAATCACAGGGCTGAATGGCCTGTTAAATTGAGAATTTAGCCCATTTGGTCAATATTATAAATTAATAGGGGATAAGTACAAACAAAACAAAACAACTAGTGCTATTGATGATGGAATAGAAATTCACAGGGCTACTAGAAATACCTAGTCTTTTAGCATTTCAGTAACTAGTTTCTTGTCTATACTTCCTTCAGAGGATTAGTAGATCAGTCAGTTTCAGTAATCCTTCCAGATTTTAAATAAAACATTCTTTTCACATTAGCAAAAAGTTATTACCATCTGTATTGTGTTCAGCGAGTGTTTGGTGTGTACAAATATCTGGCAGTCTAACCAATTTTTTGTGCCAATAAAAGTCCTTAGAATTAAAATTATGAAGTCTTGTGCAACAAAAGAGTTATCATACAAAATCGTCCTCTAGAACTACAGTAATGGAAAACTAAATCCTATCAGTACAGTCACAAAACCAGTTAAATTCTAACTTCTACATTTTTAACATTAACATGGAGCTTGTAACACAAAATTAGGAGATGAGCTATTGAAGGGCAAAGACTTCTTCAGTCACTTGACAGCCACAACAGTGATGTTGTCAAAGGTTCTTTGTTACTGTCTCATCCACATCTGCTGCATGTAATCCATAAACATATGATCTTGGGGCTGATTCCTGTCCTTACTCTCTCTTTTGATTTTAAAGAAGATTCTGATCATAGAGAATTGAATAGTATACATATCTAGAGGGAAACAAGTTGAAATGGGTTACCCTCTCTACTTTACAAACCAAGCCAGGCTGTAACACACAGCTCCAGGAGAGGCTTGCCTCAAAATGCTTAAGTCGGAGCCTAACCCTCAAAATAACATTATCCAACATTCACTTTGCAGGAAAAACACTACAAAGGGAATATTAATTTTAATATTAATTTTTACAGATCAGGAAGAACCACTACTGCATTTCAGAAGCAAACCAGAAAACTCTCCACTAGAGAGCCATTCAGCTGTTCTACCCCCGAAGACCACTTACACTGGATTTCCTTTCACTTTAGGAATGATATACATACCAGGGGGTGAGCTCTGAATAGAATGAAATTATTCTTTTTCCTATATGATCATTTATTCAATATAAAAGAAAGAATTTCCATTTTATAATATTATAGAATTAATTTAACTATCCACAATGTAACATATTTGTTATCAAGCCTATGTTAAAATGAATAAATGTTAGTTTATTACAAAAACACTGCACAGATTTGGTCCATATATTCATAACAATATTAAAACAGTACATCCTAATTTATCATAGGTGGCTTCAGAAGCAGATCAGTATTTCATTCACAAAGGGAAATGGCAATGCTAAATATCTTTGGCAAGCTAAATTTCTGTTTCAAGGTTTCTTTGCTTTCACCTTCCCCCAGGTAAAAATGTCCAAATCTGACAGGAGATTTTACATAAATAAATATTCTATAAAGAAAAAAAAATAACCAGTACTGTGATCAAGCACAGTTTTGGTGAAGCTGAGACAACTTATCACTGAATCCAGAGCACTCCTGAGGAATCTGGTCATCTCCCAAGAGTAATGCAAAGCTAGAGCGTGACAAATACAGTTCCCCTTCATCAGGAAACTCTTGCCAGGTGAAGAATTGTTTGCACCTGGTAGGTGCTTGTTCTTCAAAAACCACTGGCCTATGGAACCACACAATGCTGATTCTGTAGGAAGAAGACCTGGAAAGCAACCCAGTCCCATTTTGCAAGCTTTTATGAGTTCACCAGGCAGTCAGGTATGACTTTGGGGTTGCCCACCACCAGGGATCACCAGTCTCCCAGGACAGAAAGCATGCACAGAAGGAAGGGAATGTAAGGTAATGACTTTGGGAAAATTATGATCATATGTATAGTTTTTTCCTGGGAAAATCTATGAATATGTAAGTAAAATAAATATATAAACTGGAGCTTTTTCTGCACTCAGCATGCAGCATATTTCGGAGGAGATATCCCCTCATGCATCCAACCGAATAAAGAAAGCCTGGTGTAGTGTTATATTGGTGCTAAGGAGTTTTATTTTATTGATTTTGGGTACATAAAAGACCTGGCTACACCTCCTGAGGTCCCTCTCTAAAACAGCAAATATGGTGATTTCACCATATTTTCTTTCTGTCACTATACATTGCTATTTTCACTGCTCAAATCGAATGAATCTTATCCCCTCTTTAGGTTTCACAAAATGAACTAAAAGATATTCCACTGTCAGAGGTTTTGGTTTCCAACCTTTCCCACTCTTCTCTGAACTGCTACACAGCCCTAGAGAATGAGCTGTTACCTATCTAGAAGAAACTAACTAATATTAAAGCTTCCCTTGGATATTTCCCTAGCAAGAAAGGCAATCTTAATTCAGAGAAAAGATGTATCTATAGAAATAATCTGGATATTTAAAATAAATAGTTCATTCAGTAACTGGAAGGCATGATTTGAGTAAATCTTACAACTATGTCAGAACAACCCCACTATATGGATGAAAGCGCACAGATGGAAAAGTCAGGCAAGTTCATGGCCAGGAAATGTACTGACATAACATCTGAGCAAAGACTGACATATCTAGTAATGTTCAGATGGGAGAAAAGCTTTAAGGTCCTCTTATCCATGCATGTTATATAACTACTTAATGAGGGGGGGAGTAAAAAAATATGCATACAGAACCTTTTAATTGGCAGGATGAGGCAAGAAGCACATATTTAAATACCAACATTCCACTTAAAGAGAGGAAGCAACATTTCTGCTGCAAGAGTAATCAACCACTGAAACAGATTCCCCAGAAGATTTGTGGGTTCTCCATCCCTGGGTATATTCAAACACCTACTTATACACAGTCCTGAGCAACCAGAACAAAAGCCTAAACAACCCAGAACCATCACTGGCTTTACAATGACACAGAACTCTTACACAGAACTGTGACTCTCATAGTTGAGTTAGGACTGTTGGATCTAGTGATTTGAAATTGTGTGGCTTGCAGTTTTGAGCTCTGAACTAGAAAGAACAGAATTCATCTAGTTTCCAGGAAACAACTAACATGCATATCTTCCATCATTCTGAGGTCCTCTAAACAAGACATTAAAAAACAGGACATGTTATGTACATAGACATTTTCTGAGCTCTTATGCTATATAACTTTTAACAACTTTATCAAGACTTTGTGAAGTTGCTGGAGGCCTTTATATGCTGCTGTGCTGCATGCTATATTCAAAACAGCATTTGCTAATAGATCTCAGTTTGATTCAAAAAATGAAAAATCCTAGTTTTCTTGTCTGTGAGCGGTTTCCATCATTAAAATAACAATTTCTTTAGTACTGCTCTGGTCTTCTCCTAACAATAAAAATAAGGACACAAAAATATTTTACTAAATACATAACTGATTTTCATGTATTTTCAGACCAAGCACTCACATCACTATTGACTAGTACATCTGCCAAATATTTGTTTCTTTTGTGCTTGCTTTAAACATTTATTACTTTAAATAAGCAGGGAGAAAGAAGGAAAGCTGAACTGAATAATTAGTTCCAAAAGGACAAACATAATTCATGACCTGGCCCATCTACTGCCAGCTGTCACTGTTCAATTATCATCTGATTTTTTTTTTTTTCCCCTCCAGGACTGCTAGAACTGAGCAACACTAACACAAAGTTATCACTGATAAGAGATGCCCCAGATGTCCCAGTTGGCCATGGGGGAGTGCTTGGGAGAGAAACCCATCTCTGCTTAACTGTTCATACTGCCCATGCTTAGCAGAGCACCATGACTCCGAACATTAAAGCTCTTTACAGGCTGCTGCTTACATTGAAGGAGGCTCTTCATCTTCCTGGCTGAGGCTGCCAGTGAGACCTTGAAGCAGAGGGAGTATTATAATTTTAACAAGAGCTTTTGTTTTGGATTTTGTTAATGTCATAGAGAAGTAAGCAGTTCCAAAATTTAAGCAGGGTCCTGGTCCTAGAAAGACCCTGTTGCTAAAAGCAATAGTGCTTTTAATTTCTGCACCTAGAAAAGTCAGAAAATTCTTAGCATCACTAACATGCGGCCTCACCTGCAAAATCTGACTCACAGATTCCAGTAGCACATGGAACTGGGGGACAAAGGGTAGAATACGTATCACAGAACATTCAGAATAAACATTCAGAAGTTTAATGCTGAGGCTTGTGTCAGGAGCTACTGCTAAATATTATATATTTTGCTGTAAAGGCTTCTCATAAGCTTAGGAAAAGAATTAAAAATGAACCAACTTATTTTGTCCTGACCTCTTCAAAATTTTAATGCTATGAATTTATTCCTTCTCTCAGAACAAATCACTCAGCAGGTTTTCTGGTTTGTCTTTGTATCTCTGAAGTAAAGGACATGATAAGACTGATTTCTCTGCAAGGGTCATAACTTTTAAGGACTGGGGATCAGAAGGGGCTTATTGTCAGACCCTTCCAAAAAAGGCTCTGAGATGACAAAAATAAATGGTTTTCTCATGAAAAGAGAACTGAAACTGTCTATTCCTGAAACATTTAGGATGATATCATCCAGATATCATAGTAGAGAAATATTTCATTCATTGTACTGTTGGTTCAGATACTACATCCGCAAGATTTATTTTGTGCAGCAAAATCTACACCAGGTTTCCAAATTGCACACTTCTGATTAGACCAAAAGGCAAGGCACAATTTTGTAAGCACAAGCAAAAGAATTCCAAAGAACAGGTTTTCAACTAAAGAAAGTACTAATCCTGATGAGGCAGCCACAGATATTATGCTAAACAGAGCACTTTTTGCCTGTCCTGGCCAAAAGGTCAGAGAAAAGTTAACTACTTAATAACTTCTAAAGGTAGGTATATTTCAGGCTTGGTCTAAGGACAATGTGCAGATGTGTATCTTGCCTCTGACCCTGCCTTATCAATCTTGTGAACAAACCCCATGCAAGGCTGGAGTACGCAGGACCAGCACTGTTCACACCACCACACTGATTGAAACTGGAGACTTAGAGCTGACACCAGTGATGGTTGACAGGAACACTACTTTCAATTTGGTAATCCCTAACTACCAGCTCTACAATTGCAAAGGTGGCCACAGAAGTAAACCAAGTTGACTTTGATTTTTTTTTTTACTAGCATAGCTTTAACACAGACTTCTAAAGCCATGTCAAAAACGCTGTCAACCAGTCAGTTAGCTCTAGGTGACCTAAGCCATCATCAGATATTTAGAGCATGATGTCAAAGACAACTTAGAATCTGCTACTCTCTCATTATTAGCTGCAGATCTTGCAAGGAACACAGGAACAGAAATCCACAAACACATGCTTGATAACCGGACAATACACATGAATCTGAATGTTCATCTTCTCAATGAGAGGGCGTTACTTTTTTTCAAATAAAAAAAACTTAACCAAGTACCTGGTAAGAAAAGACTTTCAGTTCTTTATCTTCAATAAATGATTCATTTTAATTTGACAGTGAGATTCTGAATCTGAAAATGCATTGAAAATAAAAGCTAATTTTCCTAGTGGGTAACAATGCTGCATCTTGTACTTTTGTGCTGTTGTCATACAGAAGAAACAAAGCCACCCCTACTTAATTAAACAAGCATTAGATAAGCATTAGAACTGTTTATTCTAAACTGATATGTGCTTACATTCTTTTGGGGGACACTTCTAAAAATATTTATTAACTACAACACGAGCATGGGATTTGACATGCTGGTTGGACATTTGTCACGCTCCCCCAAAATCATGTTAGATCCAAACACCTGATTTCAAAGACCAGATTCTCAGAAAATGTGTAACCCTACTCTGTAAGTGATAAACCTTTCACTTGCATACACCTATACCTATAATCACTTCAATAGAGTGAAGATGAATTATAAAAACAAAAAAAAAAAATTACCTTTTTAATGCAACAATTATTTTTATAACACAGAATTCCCAAAGGTTCATTCAGCTACTGTTTTGCCAGATTTTTTACAATTGACTTGTCTGAGCCTGTCTGAGTACTATCTCTGACTTCTGCTCAATAGTAGTGCACACCTACAACTTCCCCTTCAATTATGAAGAGAAATTGTTCCCATTTTACTTTCACTGAAAGACAGAAATAAGACTATCTTATTTTTAGAAGATAAAATTTTATCAACACATTGCCATGTGGAGTAGTTTAAATAATTTTTATTTTCATCTTTTTTTTTTTAGACCACCAAAACTAATGCAGCTTCAGGATGTTCCAACTGTCCATCAAAAAAGATAGCACACCAATGCTGGCATATATGTAACTGTGACTCTCAGCTGCTAAAACAAGAACCCATTGAGCTTCCATAATTGCATGATGACCCCTCAGTTCTATTTCAAAGCCCATCTGGTAACAAATGCACATCCTTCCCACAAAACATAATGGGTGCTGTTAGCAGTGGTTGTCTCTCAGGTTCAGAAGCTTCAATACAGGTACCTACAGGTCTCTCAACACTTTTCACCACGGAGGTCTTTTGGCTTTAGTTGCATTCCTTAAGTATCAGGAGCAACACTTGCTTTAACCTGCTTGTATTTTCAATTCTGCTTTGGTTCTTTCTTGCTGTCACAACAGCTCTGTAGCTTTCCATAATGCAATAAGCAATCTGCTTAACATAAGCTGCATGTAGTTTGTGCTGTCCCACCAACTTATGCTGTGAAAAACTGAAGCCAAAGAGTTTTGAATTAATGAGTTCAGTTTCTTTCCCTTTCTAAGACTGTTTGCATGTGCCTTAAAAGAAAGACTCCGAAAATGAGCACTTGCTAGCTCAAGCATGGCATGAAATCACAAACAGAGTGGCAAACCCAAACATCAATAGAAGTTCATCCACTCTCATCAGGATTCTGTCTCTTGTGGTGTATTTGGCATACTTCTGTGAATCACATAGAATTTATCTTTAATAGGCAGGGTAGGAATACCAAAGTGTGGTCTACAGGGCAAAAGTTAGTAAGGACAGCTTTGACAAAACACAGAAACTCGGCTATAGTACCTTTGGAAATGATGCAAAGCTGCAGTGTCAAGGAGAACTCTTACGTTTTCAAAGAAGATGGACGTTGTGTGGTTGTGCAACTGTTTTGCTGCCACAGGTTCTGAGACAGCTACTGCTTTTTAAATCTTGTTCCTGTTCACTTATGTTCCCAGGTCAGACACTAACTGGCCTGATGACCTTGCAGAACTCACTTATCACTCTGCCTCTGTGGTTTCAATAGAACTGTCGCAGATGTGAATTAATGACTTTGAGACCTACCAAAGATGGGTGCTGCATGATGATTTAAGCGCTGGGTTTATTCTAACAGTGCACTTCCCTTCATTTTCTATTACTATAACACATAAGCGATACAATCCTAGAGACTTTGTAATGCCTTGCAGATACTTTTGAGTTTGAAAAAGTAGCAAAGAATTCTGGTCAGAAGCATAAGGAGTTCCAAGTTAGAGTGTAAAAGAAAAAGAACAATTAAAAAAAGAGACATTTTGGAAAATTATGGCTGTACCAAAAGACAGTTAAAAACATAATGCAGCAGTCTGAGTCCAGAGGGAGTAGCAGTTTTATTATACTTTAAAAACGTTCTAGATTTATTCCAAGAGTAGTATTTTAAACTTAGAACAGTCATTTTCTGAAGAGTGTCTAGAAAGGAGAGTATTCTCTGAAGACATTAACTTGTCTCACATGAAGAAATCATACTGAAGAAAACCACAGTACAGTATCTTTAACCAAGAGCTAGTAACAGACCAGAATTTAACCTTGTCATTCTATCTTAATTTTCCCTGTCACCATGCGAATATTTTTCTTCCCACATTCTTTTAAGAACACAGTGTAAAATGACAGTCATGCTGTTGCAGCCACAAAGCTTAGCTGGGCTCAAGAAACTAAATTGTAGGTTTCTGAAGGGATTTTTTGTTTATTTCACTTTAAAGATATCATTAGTCAAGATTCCGTATCAAGATGACAGATGGTATTTCTTAAGCTTATATTTTGTTTTTAATGGCTATTTTTAACTTGTATCATTAACTTTTTCACACAACACCCCTGGGATGGATATATATTGAAACATGGCTTCACAGTGGAAGATCTAGTACAGGGACGTGTTTTCCTAAAGCAGGTTTGGCATGTGCAGCTCTGAGCACATTTTAAGTGAACTTGCTTTCTCCTGCCAAAAGTGAAGAAGAGAATAATCTCTGCCAATTTCATATGCCCAGCAGTGACACACCTCTTGCAATCTCGCTCCTCAGCTCCAAACGGGAATCTGTAAGTGTTTCAAGACAAGTGCACCCAATGCTCAGCTACAGGACACTACCAGAAATTAGATTAAAAAAAAATTAAAAATCGCAAATGAGACTTGATTTGGTTGTTGTTTCTGAACACAGAAGCCAAATTACAAGGAAGAGCCAGGCCTAGCCTTGCAAAAAAAAACTTCCTGGGTAGACTGGCTGTCCCTTGACCATCAACTGAGAAGTCTCCCCAGTATGACCAAGTGCCAACACATGTCCAGGGGCTGCCTAGACCAAATTTCTGCTGTGGGTCTGTATGACAGCATGAAAAGTGATTGTGTTATGGTGTCTGGAAATGTTCCTGGGGACATGCCCCTACTTATTGGTATACTGCATGCAGCTTAAGGGGACCTTTGTAAGTCATCAGCAACTAAAACAGACACGTGGTAGGTAGGTCTGACAGCTAGCGGACACTCAAGTCCCGCTGCCATGAAAACAGACAGGCATTTCAGACACCAGAGTTGACGCATATGTATCACTTCTGAAATTGAGACACAGGCTCCATGTCCTTTCAAGGGAGGAATTTCACACATTTGTTTGCAAGGGCAGCAGAAAACATGGGAGTTGCAGGTGCAGACAGCACGGGAAGATAGTGACTAATTGCTCTGACCAGGCTATTCTGCATCCCACACCACACCATTCCACACCCCATCATACAGCCCTACACCCTTGTCGCGGAACACCCTCGAATAACGCAGAGAGCCACATTCCCACACCACACCACACACTGCACAGCACCGTGCACCGCGACACCCCACACACTACCGCGCCTCGCATCGCCGTGCCTTCCTTCCCTCGATGCCGAGACCTCGCCTTGCCACAGCGCACGGGGCACCGCTCCGGTGCTGCACCCCACGGCCCCGCCGCTCGCTCCTCTCACCGCCCCCGACCGCGCATCCCCCCGCACCCCGCGCCGCCCCCGCCGCCGCCCCGTCTCACCGCCGCCTGCTGGAAGGCGCCCTTGGTGTAGGTGCCGCCGCCGCGGTAGGCGATGCCGGGGATCTCGCGTCCCAGCAGGGCGCACTTGTGCTGCTGCGGCCGCCGCCGCGAGATGTAGTCCACGCGGGGCACCACGTTGCTGCGCGAGGAGAAGGTGACGATGGCGACGCGCGTGGCCGCGGGCACCACGGGGAAGTCGGAGAGCAGCTTCTTGACGAAGCGCAGCTCGCTGAGGAAGTTGGCCGGACCCACGCTCGACGACTCGTCCACCAGGAACACCAGCTCCAGCCGTCCGCTGCGCGCCCGCAGACGCCGCACCTGGCGCTTGAAGGCGCGCCCCAGCTTCTCCACTTTGCTCTCCGTCGTGTCGGGCAGCGGCGGCCCCTCCAGGGATGGCGACGCGAAAGTTGGGGCGCGGAGGAGGGCGCCCGGCTGGCCGCCCGCCCGGCCCTGCGGCGCCGACGGCGACAGGGACAGGGACAGTCCCCCCCAGCAGCAGAGAGCCACCAGGGGCCACATGGCGTGGCGGCGGGCGCCGGGAGACGCCGGCAGCCGCGGCAGAAGAGCTGCTGGTCGCTCCGTGATGCCCCACCTCTTCTCTACTCGGAGAGGCGTCCGGCCTGCCTTTCTGTCTCCCTGCCGGCCTCCCCGCCGGCCCCCGCAGGTATCCGCGCCCTTTAATCCCCCGCGGCTGAGGCGCTGCCCCTCGCACGCCCCTCTCTCCGTTTTCCCCTCCTCGCCTTTCGGTAGCGTTCTCCCTCCCGTCCCTCCCCGCCTCCCGCCGCCCCGTCCCGCCCCGATGGATCCCACACGGCTGGCGGGGGCCAGCCCGACAGCGGGGCGGGTGGCGGTCACTGGAAACGCGCCGAGCAGGAGCGAAGGGGGGCGGAAAAGCAGGACCCCCCCGAAAAGTGAGGAGCGCCTTTTTCGCTCCCTCGCCGCGCTGGCTGGAGCTGCTGCTCGCGGGGACGGAGTGAGGGCTTGCACTGACACGTGCTGAATTAATCGTGGTTAATTTAGCACTTTGTTTTGCGGGGAGGATGCGCCTGCGGCTGGGAGGTTTGAAGGGTCCATATGCTCTGGTCTCGCTCCTGGCTCTGTCACAGTCTCCGTGTCTTGTTCAAGGGCACACTTTAGCAGCCTGAGGACTCGGTTTTTCAACTTTCAAGATGTAGCAACACTTTATTTATGTACATCTCACAGCAATGACAGCGAGGTGTCCAGATACGTGGGGTGAGTGTCCACAAGGGTGTGTGCATAAAGGACAGCACTCGCATATGTACATCAACATGTATTTACAAACATATACACTGACGTAGCAGCAGTGACGATAAACTGTGCGTGTTATGAAAAATTCCTGGTTGCCAATTGTGACATTACAAAGACATTTCTCCAAAGAGGTCCTGTGCTGTCTTGCTGTCTGTGAAACACTTTAGGAAAGAGATACACTCACAATGAGACCTCCTGCCAAATTCAGAACCCACCCTTCAATCAATCTCAGTACAAATTTATTTCTCAAGAATATTATGAGTGGAGAACTTGGGTTTGTTTTAGCCATTGGTTTCAAACGAAACAGTTTTCTGCTGTTTCTTAATCAACTGCGTTTCCAGGAGCAACTTAGCCTCAGAAAAATTCCCCTGGAACAGATTAGTCATGTAAACTTGTTGATTGCAACTTTGGGCCTTTTGTTGGTATTTTCCTTCTTTTACACATTATCTACTCCTCCTCATGAGTTTGCTTCTGTTGACATCACAACTTGATGGAATACACAAGTACATTGGTGCATTTGCAAGTTCAGCCCCACATTTACATTTACATTTGGTTGAATTATACATTACTTACACATTGAGGCTTTTAGCTGATGGAAAATTGATCCAATACTGTCCTTTTGACTTCCCAGCAATACTCAAATTTCACTGCAAATGACAAGAGACTAAGTAACAGAAAATATTATTTAATTAGGGAAATGATGCATCTGATATACACATCCAACATGTTTTTACATGCTTTATGTTTATGGAGTAGTCCAAGTACTTCACAAAAATCTTTTTCTTAGGTATACTTCTGCAACTCAGTGCTTGAAGAGAAAATAGAAATCAGACACTTACAGAGGCATATGTGAAAAACAGTTCTGATACTGGAAGGATGTGCTATGTGATGGACCGATCAGTTTCTGCTCGTGTTATAGTGAAATGAAAAAGACAATATCATACTTGGGCTGCTATGAGACCTTTTTGTCTTGAAAAGGTAGCTGAAAATTGCTACAACCACTGAAGTCCTCAGCAAGTTGATTTGTTCAGTTGGTCTTTGGAAGATTGAAGAAATGATGCTCTAATTGCATCCACTGTGGTCACACCACACCACTAGTATACCTAGTCTTCTCATCTATATTGCACTAGGCTGTAAGACTGCGTCGGTCTTTGCACAAACCAGAATGAAAGAATGGAAAAATGTAGGCAAGATGAGTCTGATTTCTCAAGGTGCTCCTAACCAAAGAGGATCATTGCAGTTACGATGTTCTGCTATTATGCCTGAGTTTTCAAATCATAGACAGTACTTTAGTCTGGGTTAGCTTGTTGGAAAGCTGTCAGTTCCTTTGTTTCACCCATATTTACATAATCCCAGATTCATATTTATAAATGCCACACATTTTAGGACTCAGAAGCAGAGGAAAAGAAGATATACTGAAAACATTTTTAGCAAAGGAAGAACAATTCATGTCAACAGCCCATTGCCAGTGTGCAATCAGGTTTGACTAATGATGAAAACACAGTAGTTAATTTCAGTCTTTGTGATCTCATCAGAATTATGAATGCAAAAAAAAAAAAAATAACAGGGCAATTCTAATTTAATCTTTGATACATGTACAATTTTCAAAAGCATGTGTTTTCTTAAGTCACACAGACCCTCTAGTCATGCTGTGCAGAAGCTCTTACTGGTTTAACAAAAATAAACGTGTACAGGGCTGCAAAGTGAACTCATCCATGCAAGATGTAAATATATCTATCGTACAGGGAGTTTGCAATAGTAGAGGATTAAAGAGGTGAACAGCTAAACTTTGACTACGGATGCAAGATTGAGACGCTAGCACAGCACTGATGTGAAACAAAATCCAGGAAAATTTGAATGGCAAGTGGAAAATACAGTCCATGGATAATTAGTGTGCAAAAGGCTTTGAAAAGAATCAGTGACTTGTATTTAGTGAATAAGTCTCCTAATATATTTTCCCTTGTATATAACACAGGTGCCTCTCTTTACATTCATTGACATTCAATCTATTTGTGCAGAGAGGAGACACTAAAGCATTACAAGACACTGAGAAGTTAGCATCAGCATCTGTAGTAAAGGAAATCCAATGGTATGAGGGAAAGAGTGAGGCCAGCCAAAGAATTCAAGTCTGCTCCTGATGTGATTTAACAAAACCCTAGAATAATTTCTGGAATAAACTGAAACTTAAAAGCTTGGACTCAGCATGCAAAATCCTCAAGAAGGTATTTTATCCGTGAGGCTGTACTTACAAAAGAAAAAGTTGTCTTGCAGATGGAGAAGGTCATGTATGTATGTGTAAGCAGCAAGCACTATATGTTCACTAAGCTTTTCTGAAAGCAGCATTTCCAGGGGAAATCTCTGTTGTAATGATATTGCCTTCTCCAAGCCTGCCTGCCAGCTTTTTACAAATCCTTTCCATGTTGGTGTGCTTAAGCCCTCTTCTTTTGATGGTCTGTTCCCTGTTGTATTCATGCATATTATTTGTTCTTTGGTTCATACTGATCTGTAGCAGATGGGGAGGTGGAGAGCAGAAGGAGTTTTTTCCCACTTTTAAGTGTCCCTGAAGGTCAAAATATCTGCCCTGTTCTTCATTACTTGAACAGAAAATGCAGATTTAATGTGGCTTCTGATGACAGAGTACTTAAGAAGGTGGTGCTGGACTGTGACTCTATTCCATTACAAAACATCAGGTAATAAAAAAAAAATAGATCTTGTGAATAAACTGTCTTTGTCATGTGACAGAAGAGAGCTGACTGGCCCTGAAAAGGAAAGCTTAAGAGCACCAATTCAGCTGCTTTTGCAATCACATTACTGTATCTCTTTAATTGTCTTATTAAAATCCACAGACTTGGTGAATTCCAGTAATTCTTTACTGTCTCCCCACAAGATCATATGGTCATTTAACACCACTCTGATTACTAAACAAAAGGGAAATCTTTACCCCCAGTTAAAAACCCTTCTGCAAACAAACAGTCTGAGGATTGCTGTCCTTTAGCCAAATAGCTTTTCGCTTGAATTACTCAATGAAACATGGCCAAGCATCTTTCCAAATATGGAGAAGAAAAGCATTGTGTTTCCCCCCCTTCATGTTCCCCCAAATACAGCTGGACAGAGCACATCCTTGTACTCAGCCCACACAGTATTTGTGCCTGCAGAGACAACGCCACAATATCACATACCCTACAATTTTTGAAGGAATGCAGGTAATTTTTGTTTTTACAGTAAGGATGTTCTGCTAGCAACTTTGTACCACAGTGGAAACCCAGCTGCAACTGAAATGTTAGGTCTCCAGGAATTTTACAACATTCTAGATTTTAGCTAAACTAGAGATAAAACAACAGCTTAAGAACAGAAATCAGAGCCTGATGTTAGTTAAGCTTGTTCTAAGACTCTCTTTGTGCTCGAGCACACAGCATCCATCTGGGGAAACCTAACACAGTGTGTAGCTAGCAGAGCTAGGCTTTCTTCCCCTTCAGCCTTTGCCAGGGTAGAGGATTACTCTGTGCTGTCTACTTCCCCTTGCAGATGTCAGGGAAGTATTTCAGCAGGGGGTGTTTAAGGACTATTTCAGCAGGGGGTGTTTAAGGAACTGCATGAGGAGGAAAGCTTTCAGGAATAGCAGAGTAGGGGTAGGAATGCATTCATCTCTTTAAATGAAAGCAGCAGAGCTGTTCTAGGAAAGAGGGAGAAAGAAAGGGCTTTGGGAAGTTGCTTCATCCTCTTTCTTCCTATGCCCTTTGGGAGTAAGAGCACATCCAGCTCCTGAGTCCTGGGATGTATGTCTTCTCTTCTTGGCTGACAACCTTCACCTCCCAGTGCTCATTGTGCCTTACCTGCTTGCAGCTTCATTCATTGCCCCAGATTATAGCAAAGATCAAGCAAGACTACAGTCTTGTTGCAAAGCAGGATCTGCTCTTGGAAGCTCCCTATGTTAGAATGCATTGCTGGAACACACTGTCTCAGCACTTTCTGACAGTTTAAATTTTTTTTTGGTGGCAATAGTGAAAGGGCAGTGGATGAGAGCATTATACAGGATGCATTGTGCGTTCAGTACTGAGGAGCCAAAGTTAGACTATCAAAATCTCAGTCATAAAATCTAAGTGGATTTTTGGGGCCATTTTAGGCCTCAGTCATAAACAGAACATATGGAGGAAACAAAGAATTTTCTATAAATATAAGAGTCTTCTCAAGAAGGAGGAATAAAAGGAGATTAAGCTCTTAAATGATCACTTTTTTATCATTAAAAGTTGGGAGAGATACTTTGCAATCCTCTCAAATACCAGTAATTCACTGGTTGTAATTACTTTAAGATAAATTTTCCAGGGCCAGAAACTTGAAGTCCAGACTTCCCACATAAATACTGTTTAGACACACACAAATTGAAGGCAGTCAGTTTTGATTTACACACACAAATCCCACTGACACCTCTGGGAGTTCTGACACAGACTGAAGAGAATACATAGCACTTAAATGAGAGCAAAATGTCTGTCCACATGACTTTGGAAAAAGATCATTATGTAGGAGGAGAAGTGTCAGTCTGCCAAAAATTGCTCCTTTCAGGCAGAGGTCTGTGCGTTTTAGTCTTCAGCAGAGCAAACAGGCATTTGAACGAGCCAAATTATGGGTTATTAGTTCAAGTTATAAAAAAAGAAAAACAAGATTTGTATTGCTTCTCAGTATTCAGACAATGATGAAGTTTAGTCATAAGAATTTTGTTTTTACTGGTGGACAAGCCCAATACACAATAAGGATATCATATGGCTAGGTTCCAAGATTGAAAAAAAAGGTAGGCAAAATCAAAACATCTGCTGGTCTCTGTTTGCACAGCAGATGTTCACTGCACTTCTAAGCTTTTGAGAATTCATGAAGCATACTTTATCCATAAGCACACAGTCAGTCTGTCTTTGGCCTACAACAGTCATGCTAAAGTGAGTATATTTTGCCATATTCTACACTCTGAAGTGTGTGCTCTATGATTTTTGAAAGATACAGGCAAACTGAATGTGAGAAAAACATAGAAGGCACCTTTGATCATAAAAGACCTGTTCATATTCAAGGTAACTTGAGATTCTGAAAACTCCAGTGGGGCAGGACAAAAGATGTAAACAAATTATGTAGGGTGAAGCCTATTTATGACATTTTTTGCTCCTGAATAGGCTGATACAATTAAAAAATAGGTTTGGTAGACAGGCTATTCCAGGTTGCTTTTTCAAAACTTGCTGTGTATTTTAGCCTTGAAATACAAAAGCACTGTCAGTCTTTCACTCTGCTAACTTCCAGCATAGAGGTAGTGCTGATTGTGTATGTGTCCTTCTCAAGATGTTCTGCAGTAACCCAGCAGAGCTGGGGTAATGAGGGTAAATTTCTAAACACTCTTTGCTATGTCAAACAGGCTCCCAAGCGTCTAAGAAATGACCTTCACAAACATGACTGGAAAGTGCTTTTCTGAACAAGTCATGTAGTTCTGAAATGTCCAGAGGTACTGAAGTTTAAGGAGTAAGGGAAAGAAGGTTTGGGGCATGTAGAGCAGTTCTTCCCAATTGCAACTGAAACTCACAAGCAGGAGAAATGTGAGTTTTCTCTGTGATTAAAGAAAGGACTCCAGTTTTGAAGGATACAGCTACCTTATTAAAATTCACACAACTTCTAGCATTGCATATGAATATGAAATATTTTGGATGTGTATTTAAGTTACTATGATGAAAATACTGCTCTCAGACAAGAAATTATCTTCAGCTTGGTGGAGACAACTGAAAAGGGGTGTGATGGTGTCCTGGTTGCAGAGTTGTGTGAGTGCTTTTTCTGGGGAAGCCATGTGGATGTGGCCTATCCATGCCATCATGGTTTTGTTCCTGGTGGTGAACACCACCTTTTTGTGGGTAAAACACCTTCTCTTTTTGTTAGTATTGTTAATATTGCTGTTGTTATGGTGCATGTCTTATTTCACTGCTTTGTGCTTTCTAGAAATCGTTACCTCAACCCATAGTCTCTGCTTTTATCCTTTTCTTTACCAGAAGGGGTGGGATGAAGGGAAGTGGCTTACTTGGGGTTTAATTTCCAGCTAGTGGTAAAATCAACACAGAAAAAGGAATAGGATAACATGTTATGAGGAAAAACAGAGGTGATGAACAGAGACAGACTTCACTATCATTTCTTATAAAACAAATTACATGATATTAAGTGAATATGCTGGGACCTCTCTTAAAAGGAGATGCTTCACACCAGCGTGTGGTCAAGCACTTGAACTCTAAGCCATACAGTAATACGGAGGATGCCTCAACATTTGTATGCAGAAAAACTGTGAAATAAAAATCCTCCCAGTGCCAGTGTTCTCCAAAAAAGTACAAATATATCTCTTCCACCTCTGAAAACATGAAGTGGTGTACCCCAGATTTTAAAAGAGTATTAACTATACTTGCCCATCTTTAAACTGTTTCCTAGAAAATGTTAGTTAAAAGACTTGTGCATAAACAGATCCTTATTCTAGTCTGATATGGCTCATTATATTCATACAACCTCACTCTCCCTCTGTATAAGAGTTTTTATGCATATTACCCACAATATTATTTTGAAATTAAGCCAGTCCAAGACTGAAGATGTGAGAAACTGAAGTGCTTTCAGAATTACTGATACCCATCTAGGACAAAGAACTCTTACAACCACAGTGCCACAAGAAAGAAAATATGCAAGGTTGGAGAAAGAATGCACTCTTTCTCTCTTATAGAAGGAAGTGTGAGTTTCTTAGCTAACTTCAGGGACAGCAGTAATAATTAACTTTGAGCTCAGGATGGGAGCAGACAAAAACTGAGATGAAAGCTAGATCAGCAGAAAGGTCCAGTTACCTGTTTTACACATTAATGAGGGCAGCATTGGGGCATCCCAGCCAGCAGTCATGTCACAATACGGGGACAGCTGGAAGAGTGTCAGCCTCCATCCTGTACTCTTCTAGACATCTGCTGCGTCTTTTCTGTCCTAACAGCAGGTACACTCAGCACCCCAAGAGCTTACAGACCCTTGTTTGAAGTCACTCACGCAACCATGCCACATCCCTTTTGTCAGCCTATCAGAAGTTAAAGCAAACAGAAAGGAGGACATGCTGTGTTTTGCATTTGGCTCACTCGCCCACTTAAAATCACACTAAAGGTCTATGTGTTTACAGCAGTTAAACTAAAAAAGTGTTTGGAGTAAGCTTAAGATGTCTTTAAGCAGTCTGACCTATTTGGTTCATGTGGTTTTTTTTTTTTGTATTTTCTGGTTGAAGGGACAGTCAGGTTATAGCCTCTTATTGTTAACAGTCCAAAGTGTCTCCTTTCCTGTCTGGTTAATGAAGGCTAGATAATACTAAGATTTCAGCAAAACAAAATAAGCATCGGGAACTCAAACTGTGACTCAGTGTTCTGGGACTAATTCTTCCCTGCATATTCAAGCATAGTTCATGTTTATTACTTATGGAAATTCTGTCAAAGTAAGGTCTAAGGAAGACACCAAAATTGGGATGGACTTTGGAAATCAGTGAAACCAATGGAGACATGCAATTTGTCAATGGTGGTTGACACAATTTCAGAATCTCAGATTTGAGTGTGAAGCTAATAATCTAAATGTTATATCTGTATTCTCTTGTATGAAGGAAAGAATTGCCTTTCTGTCTTCATGCCTATTAGATTTAATTTTCTCAGCATGATCCTCATGTAAAGCATGATCCTCAAATGAAATAAAATAATATAAATAAAATAAAATATTATAAAAATAAAATAACATAATGGCTATTATCAGAAATGCAATCAATAAAGTTAATTGCTATCTCTTTGAAAAGTGCATGGTAGAAGATGATTTGTGCTATCCTTTGTCAATGGACAACTAGTAATAAAAACTCACATACTACTTTGAAAAAATTGCTGTATGTGTCACTACTGTCACTATTCATAAAAATGTGTTGGGAAAAAAGATGTAGAATATATTTCTTGGAATAAATCTACTGTATGTTGTATAAAGCCTATTTTTTGTCATAAACAGGAATAAATTATTTTTTCCCCCACTGAAATTAACTTAGTGGTACTGCTCTTTCATTTTATGAAGCTATTCTACTTATGTATACCTTTGTACTCTCTTCTTGTTCCAGGCATAGTTAACTGAAACTGTATTTTAAAGCCATTGTAATTTCACCTGGTGTTTCAGTGCCATGTTCACTGAAGTCTTTATTATTCAATTGCTGGTTTACTTTGCATTAGACAGTAAGTTTTGGGATGGATTTGGTCTAAGGATCTCCATTCTGTTGCTGTGATGTAGTCTTTGTCGTCAGTGAATAAACAGTCTGTCCCTGTAGCAAGCGCTGTGGGCAAGGACGGAGATGCCCAGGGAGGGAAGAGCTTTGGCTGAGGGTAGCTAAGAAGAGAAGACTTCTTTCTGCTTCATCAGTGTCTCATCCTAAGACATGCCAGGTTACAGAGCTGTTATCAGCATCATGCACTTAATAGCACTGCATGAGTAAGATCAGCTTCAATTAGGATCTACTTCTTTCAGCTTTGCAGTCTCCATCATCAGGAATGTTACAACCCCGTTTTCTAGGTGAGCCATGACAGCTTGGTGGATCCTGGTATGACTGTCATAGCTTATAGCTTATGGACCCCTAAGAGAATCAATCAATTTAGAGTGGGCTCAGATCAAGTCTCTTAAGATTATATGAGTTGAAGCATTAACCACAGGTGTTCACCAGAAACCGGGGCTGGAATAATCTTGCAGCATTGTGGAGAACTTATCTTACAGGATATGAATAATACCTACTCACAAGCAGGAAGTGAAATTCCAGGGCTTGTTAGTAGTAGCCATTAGGTAGGAACTGAAGATCCTGGATCATGAATTGTATGTGGAAGTATTTTGGCTCTGTTTTGCTTTTTTCTTGCCTGCCTATTGGTGGTTTCACTTCTCCTTCCAAGCTTTGCATTTGCATTTTCCCTCCTCATCATTTGACTGTGCACACAAAACACGCACTCTTGATTTTACCTCCTCTTTTAAACATATCAGTGCAGTACCATGATATCAGGATTCAGCAAACTGTTTTGTGTTCTGATCTTTCAAATAGACACTTTAGGCCTCCAAATACAGAAGCCACCTGTGCACACTTCTACACTGATTTTAAATGCTAATTTTAAATTTTAGTAGACTCAGGCTGTGATGATATATGCACACCAAGAAAAGGGAGAAAATTTCTGTTCATATATTTGGGATACCATTATTTCCACAATGAACTGACTAAAATATCTTCTTAGATCTATCGTTAAAAGGTGTTTCTTGACCTTTCAGAAGAAGTGCCATAACAGAACATAATTGATTTGAAAATTCTCTCTAGGAATGGAAGGAATGGCTTATTTCACCCCAGTTTAAAGTCTTTTACACTCAAAGCTTCTTGCTTATAAACACCAATTTTCCTATTTATTTACAATTGATTACACACACTTGCAAAATCATTCCACAAGGATGACTTTTTTATTCTTCAGAAGTACAAGAATTGCTTCACTTTTTTCTTCCTGTGTTGTTTCGTTTGTGCATGTGCAAGTGTCAGCCCATGGGTTACACTTGTTAGATAAAGCTTGTTAAGGCATTTACAGGTTGGGTCGTATAATGTAATTTAGAAAGGAAAGAGTAAGATATTTGGAAACAATTTTGTTACTTAATAACAGTAATGGAGTACACATCCTTTGTTCTTAGTACCTCAAGCATGGACAAGCTCCCCAAAGTGACTCTCCCTGCCTTTACAGATGAAGATCCTATGTTGACTCTTTAAGTACATTGTAGATACCCCTAACAACCAGCCATTTATGTAAACTAAGCACCTTAAAACACACCAGCTTCACTGTGACCCAATCATAAAATGGTTCTTTTTGCTGAGGATAAGATCACCTTTTTCCTCTGCTTCTATGTGCTAGACCCATGCTAGCAGAACCTTGCTTTCTTCTTCACTCTTGTCGCTGTTGATGAGGATTTTAACTTTCATGTAGACATGGTGGTTTGGATAAAAAAATGTGGAACAAATCTTATTTACTTAAAATTAGAGGAATGAAGAAACAGCAGAGTGATTTCCAAACGTATTTCCAGGCCTCTCACCACAACCACTGAAAAAAGGGACATTAGAGATTTAGTATAATTTAACTGATAAGCCCTTCAAGAACTATAGAAGCTCAAAGTGTCTTGTTCCTTCTAAGAATTGTTCAGTTTCCCTAACCAGGAATTTTGCAGATTTTCATGTTCTACTTGCAAAAATAAATGCATTAGGATTGTAATATTATTGTATTTTTAAAAAATGTGAGAAAAAGGATTACAATATATCACAAATCTATATTGTTTATTACAGGTTGTGAAAGTTTTAATGTTAAAAAATGCATAAAGTACATCCATACACTTTTTTAAAGGTTCCTTTTATTTGTTGAACCTTTAAAATATCTGTATAGACAAGAGGGAAGAGGAAGCCTAATGCTGCATGAAATCTAAACCTGAGTTTTACTACTGAGGTATCCTTAAAAGAATAATTTGTTATTATACTGAAAATGATTCTTATGTTCCCATAGATTTATGATCAACAAAATTATCAATTTTTCTTCTGTCTTTTGTTTTGTCCCATGCGTCTCAAGTTCATAGCTGCAGGAGTTGCCAGCAGGCCTGCCAAAAGTCATAAAAAATTGATATGCGTACATGCATTTAATGCTTCAGTTAATGTATGTAACTCTGGTTAGGAAAGACATGCATGATAAAACCTCTCAAAATCAAAACCAAGTCCAGTGACAGCTAAATTCACTCTGAAGTCATGAAATAATTGGATTTCTAAAAAAGAGTAAAAAAATTCAAGTCCCAAAGTAAAGTTTGCAGAAAAATTGAGATAATAATGGAAACTGCTTTTTTGTCCTTAATGAAAGGCTACAAGAATACAGAAATGTTTCCTTCCATGGAAGACTAGTGAGAGTTTTGAAACCTGTTAATTTCTTTACTAAATTTTGTTACTTTATTATCAGCTGCATATGTTACAAACCATCAAGCATGAACCTTTTAAAATAACAAATGTAGGCAGGACCTAGTTGGGCATTACTTTTCCCCTCGCTATTAAATATAAGGAGGAACTTTTTTTCTCTTTGTTTCATAATCTCCCTTTAATTGTTTACTTTTGCTTCTTTCTCCTGCAAGCACATTTGAGAGTTTACTGTAAGGACACATCTTTCTGCAGTGTCAAAACTGAGGAGCAACCTCCATTCCCCTAGAGAACACCTCAGAAAACCCCAGAGTAGAAGCATGATGAATCCTTGGGAAGCTGTGGGGTGTGAGGGAAGCAGTTGCCCTTTGCATGTGGTGGCTAATTTTCTTACTCCAGGTGGTAGGAAGGAAGCAGGGGGTTGGTGCTTTTCCAGTTTTAAAGGCTAGCGTCAGCCATCCTTTTTTGTGTTGGATATACCATTATGGGTGAGTATGATTGCTGCTAGTGAACTGTGCCGTAGGATGCAATGGAGCTGGAGGTACTTTTCTAATGTAAATACTGAAAAGGAAGAACAGGAAATGAAGTATCTATTAAAAAAATAAATATTAGAGCATTTCATCCTCTTCCTGTGTCTTTGGCACGACTGCCTGTCTCAAGCCTTCTCCCCAGAGAACAGATGCAGCGAAATTAACTGTCCGCTCTTATACCTATGACCAAAGTGTGGTGTTTCCCTGAAATCTAAACCAATGCCTCACCTTATGACCTCAGGGTGAAATGGACCTGTTGATGACTGTGGATTGCTGCTTCTTGAGGATAGCCAAGAATGGAGGCCTTAAAGGTCACTAACAAGGGTGAAGATAAAGAGCATGAGGGAAGCTGGAAAGCAAAAGGGGCCAAGGACTCCTATTTTCAATTATTTAAACTGAATCGTGGAAGCTACAGAGGCAAAAATTCCCCCAACAACCCACTTCATTAAACTTAAGCAAAGCCAGATCAATTGCAAATAAAGACAGATGAACTTTATCAGAACAAAACCAGGAAGGATTTGAGACTTATCTAGATAAATGGGATTTTGGTGTTAGAGCATGTCTTTTCTCATAGGCATAATTTATTTTAATTATCCTGCACATGGAATAAGAGGATGCTTTGGACAGAAGGAATTTTGCTCAGACATCTTGACCTAATTAAGAGTGCATTGACATTTTATATTTGAATTCTGTCACTAACATGCACATGACCTTGGAAACTCACATTGATTATTGTTTCATAAAACAATCTTTAACAGTCACATGAAGCAGAATGGGAAAGCTCATTTATTTTTCTGGGCTTTGAATATAAAAAGATTTGACCACTTACACATTAAGATTCTAAGATCAGTACAAAAGTATGCTTAAAAACTTTAGCTTCCTTGGCCTCCCTTGTTAAATAGTCTGCATAGTTGTGGCTAAAGGTTAAATGGCAAAATGCTAAGTTCACTGGCAAATGTTCTGGCATCCTATGGGTGAACATATAGAACATACAAAATGTGCTCCTGCACTGTGAGAACAAATAAAACCAGCATGGAGTGCATGGGTCCTTCTGGAAAGCTTATGCCTCTGCTATACTGACATGAATTTTTTACATGCTCTCCACACTGCAGGATTGTTTGTTTGTGCTTTTGTTTTATTTTGTTTTTTAAAATTTATTTTCAATAGGAACAGGTCAAATTATATTCAGACAATAAATGTAGGACTAAGAAAGGACTAAAATGTATTAAAAACCACAACTTAATCCCCCCCACCCCCAACAAAAAAAAAAAATCCTTGTATCCTAGAAAGGTTATCCAGAGTATTTCTGTTGTCTCCTTTGCCTTTGAGCTGGGGCTGGTATGGACCTGGCAGATCTTGGTTTAGAGTTCATAGACTCACTAGATATGCCCAAAGGCTTTCAAAATGTCCTCATTTACCAAACGTGATTTTGTCTTACATGCAGTTTGAGGATTGAGGATTCTCAAAGCCCAACATGACAGATTTGCTGTTGAGAGGTGGAAAGTGTGTGCTCAGGACTTTGTCAGGGGAGATCCATTTTGTAGTGCCTCTGCCTCCTAAAAACATTGAAAGAGTTTTGTTTTTCCTTTAGCACACGTTGAAAATAAGGTTTGAAAACTTGAGTGCTGTTGTGAAACAGCTGTCCTCTGGCAAATTCTGTTGTTTTTGCCTTCCAAATGTTTTAAAGTTTGTACTTTAGAACACCAGAAATAGAGCACCATTTTTTTCAGATAGCCACAGGAAACATGCAATATCTGGTTGCTACCTTAATCATATATTTAAGACCACTTGAAAAGTTTTAGGGATACATTCGGATTGCAAAAGTGGTTACTCAGAGGCTGGGAAATAACACAGATATCTTGTCTTCTTGGCTGTTTGGACAAAGCTGCTTGCTCTGAGTGAGGCAGAAGTTATAATAAATAAAGAGTGCTGACAGAATTAGTCTTGCTGCACACACTGAATTAGTCTAAATTAACGCTGTGCCTCTCACAGGGCTAGCTACTCCATACAAACATTGCTGGATCCTTTAACTGGACCAACAACTATTCATAATAGTTTACCAAAAATTTAACAAGGGCATGTGTTTATAGAAAGAGGGGCTTTCAGGTCTGTTGGCTTCATGCTATTCTTCTGATTTTACTTATAAGCTTATTTCTAGTGAAGATGCAGCATTATGTGGATAATATACAGAGTCCTTTAAGGTCAATTTAAACTGAACATCAGTTTTATTGTCTTACATCCAAATGCCAAAAACAGGGTGGTAAGTAAACATTTGCTACTTTTTTAAAAAAGCGCCTGATTTCATCTTGAAATTGGAACTGAGATAATTAAAAAAAATATTTCCAAGTAACAAATAAAGAAGAAAATCCAACAGGGATAAAAAGATACAGGGAGAAAACATCTCATTCCACAAATCCTTGAACTTTTCAATAGTGAATGCGAACAGTTGTGTATATAATGCTACTCAGATAAACTACATTTTGCAAAATAATGCACCCACCAATACAACTCTCCCTGGATTCAGTAGAACAAGGGCAGTATTCAACACTTGAGAACATGGTCCCCATTTCCATATGTTTATGTGAAATGAAACTCTGGTGTGCACCTGAAAATTAGGTTTTCCTAATGTATTTTCCACACTTATAAATGCTTATGCTGGAATCAAAATAGAATTATGGTTTCTGAGCAAGAACTGACACACACATTCTTCAAACTTCCCAAGCTCTTTCTTTTTCATGGTAATCTCAATTTTGATTGCAGTTTGTAAAGGTGAAATAACACCCACTGCAGCTGACACAGCTCTTGCAGAGTGTTTGTTTTATGGCAGTACCTCTCTTTTTGGCTGAGCTGGTTCTCTTTTTCCTGCTCACCTAGGAGTCTCATGAGCCCATGGACTCCAGGGAGACAATACAGGAAATTGCATGGATCACTTTATTGTTCTGAGCTGTTTGTTTAGTTATGTGGGGCTTTCGTTATCTCTGACATTCCAGAGAAGCCTTACTTTGAGGACTCCGTGAATACTAGTTATCAAATAGGTGAAGTTAATCTGTCTGTTCTGCTCCGTCTTCTGCCTGAAATACATCTGAAAAAGTCAAGACAAGGTGAAACAATTGCACTCCAGTGGTTATTTGTTCACGCTGAATTTGAAAAGGCAATGAACCAGAAAATTTATAACATTTTTGTTCATAGGGTGAAGTCAACTTAGTAGGGTGAATGCAGGACTGGATTGATTGCAACATACATTGCTGACAACATTCCTGAATAAATGAGTGAGGAAGTGAGCTTGAGCTGCAGAAGAAGAATCTCAGATTTGTATTTTTACTTCAAGCATAATTTCCACCTGTCTTCTGTTGTTGTGGTCAAGGTGGAGGCTCAATCCAAATGAAGGAAAACCATAAGCCACTGTGCATTGCTGTGACAATATTCTTGCATTCCATGCATTTCAAGACCCTGTATATATTGTGGGGAAAAAAATAAGATGCAGAGTTCTCTTGTATCTGCAGAGAGAAAGACAGAATAAAAAGCATTCCAGCCCTATATGAACTGGTCACGTAGCCATATCAGTAACATTATATGCCTGTTTTCTTGTCTCATTTCAAAGTCACAGCAAACAAAAGAACAGAAAAACCATCACAAATGTGAAATAACTCTTGGTTCTGGGAACACAGTGGTTGAGAATGTAACTATAAAAAGTGAAAGTGTAGAGAATTGAGAATTACTACTGCTAATAACACAAGAGTTAGGAGCAACGGATTTAAAATGAGAAGCAGCCAATTTAAACTAGCAAAATGTGTTCTTTCCCTCATTTTTTGGCCTCTACTACACACACTACAGAAGTTGGATTGAAAATCACTAGAAGGGAATTTTGAAGAGGACAGTGACATTAACAGATTAAAACAGGTTCAATAGATTCAAGGAAGAGAACTATGTATGGCTATTAATCTTTATTGTAGTCAGTACTTCAAGAAGAAGAAGAAGAAGAAGAAGAAGAAGAAGAAGAGCAGAAGGAAAAAAAAATGAGGTCTTAACTTGTCCTGTTGTAAAGTTTTCTTTAATTGTCATTAGCAACTGTTTTTGGAAACAATTGCTGCTCAGAGCAGCATTTGGCTTCATTTAGCATAGCAGTTTTTGCTTATTTTGGAAATGCACTTTAGAGCTGGTCACTCAATTTCTTTTCAAAATCGTTTGCTGGCTTTTACAAGAACACATTGAAACCCCTTTCTTAAGAGGTTACTTAGCGGGCTGTAGTTCTAAAAAAACCAATTTGTGTGTGTGGAGGCAGCAAAGGGAAGAGCACATGCAGAAGTTATGGACTCAGCTAAAGCCAGCTTACTCTAGGAATGCAGAGAAAAAAAATACTTCTCTGCTGTTTACATAACTGGAATGTTTCCCTGCTTGTGAGCAGGTCAATACTTTTAGCACTGGCTGTTCAACACTGTCAAGATGGAAAGTCTTGTTTCATTCAGGTGCCTCAAAGTACAACAAATGTGATAGCCTTACACTTTATCATGAAATATGCCATTTACTAGTGCAGCAGGACATGTTCTGTTGTTAGCCATATCTAGCTTGTCACCACAGGAGTGAGTTCTTGAGTGTGTTTGTGCATGCTGCTAACTTGGACATAGTCAGGAAGAAGAGAGCACAGTGCATGTCTGAGAGCAGAAAGTCTGTTTCCCACCCCTCCTGAAGACAGACAGGGAGGGAAAGCTCACTCCCTGGGGTGTTGTTTAAACACAGCAATTGTTAGGTCAGAGCCTTGGAACAGCAGACAGACCTGGAGATACCACACAGGGATGGGATAGCCTGAGAGGCCTGTACAGACAGCAGAAGAGGTTTGGAACTGACAGTAGAGGAACCCCACCCAGATTCCAAAAATAATGCACAACAGGACTTATTCTGCAAACATATGAAAGGTTTGTGCAGACCTTTACAAGTTCACGGTAACTTGAAATTGTCATTCTACTTGTTTTCAGGGCAATTTCTTGATCTGTTTCCCTTTGTCCCCACTTGCTTGATTACAAAAAATTTCTTAAAGAGGCTTTCTGTTCAAGTGAGGACCAATGAAAAGCACATGCAAAGAGGATATTCAACATCCATTTTAAAGAGACAAATTCATATATATGCAATCCAGTGAGCATTTCTGTTATGATGGTTCTTATTTTTGCTACTGTTTGCATTTGATAAGATGATGCACATACTTAGAGTGTAGATTCATACTAAAAGCTTGGCTGGATCACAGCCATGATACTTGTCTTAGAGAATCTGAGGTACAGAGAACAAACAGATTCTCACCATTCTAGTGTCAGTTAAATCATAAAGTGTCTTTGCATAGAATTAGCTCTTTCTGTCAAACTGACAAGGATTTTTTAGACAAAGCATTAGCATTAGTGCAAAGGCAGAGGATGGCTGTGCAAAATCCTCTAGATTTCTAAGACCATGATAGAGTTAATCCCCAATGTTTCTGACTTAGTGTGCTGGTTTATGGAGTTTCCTTTTTCCTTTCTCTTGAGCAAAGGTATTAGGCAGGAAGGGAAGAAACAGCATAGTGACAATAATGTGTCCCCTATGGGGATCAGGTGGAGGAGAAAGGCTGGCACTTTTCCTTCTGTAATTCATCCTCATACAGGCCTTTGCCCTGTAAAAAGTGATGGTAGTTGTCTAGTCTCCCACAGGGGAGAACAAGGGCTTGCTGAGCACCGCTTTGGCTGTTCATGTGGAAGCATCTGAGATCACTTAACATGCTAATTTTCTCCTCTTATGATTAGGTTTTAAAATACTACTTATGGTTCCCATTTGTCAACAGCTTATCTAGGAAGGGGTAGCTCAAAGAAGATGGTTCACTCTCACTTGAGTCCTGCACTTTTTCAGCTGTGCGAAATGGAGCACCAAAGTCATGTATTTTGGTCAAGCTCAGAAAGAATTTGTATGTCATCAAGTACTGCCAGCCAAAAATCTTCACAGCTGTAACTAGACCTTGAAAGCTACAACACTGACCATGTAATTTGGTCAAATATGGATCGAACTTTTTGTGAAGCACCTGGAAAACCAAGGACAAATCAAGTATCTTAGAAGTAAACACATTTTACTTAGATATCTTGAGAAAAGAAGAGAGGAAACAAAAGTCACAGCCTGTGTTTCAGAGTATTTATTTTTTGTGACATAGGTGTAAGTAAGTAACAAGAATTCTTATTTAATTTGTAAGGGCAGAATAAATACCACCAATACATACTGAACAGGTCAGTGTAGAAAAGGATGTGTTCCCAGGATGAGAGGCTGAGGACTGCTTCTTCTAGAGTCCAGCTATTCTGTGAAGATTGCATTAAAGCCTGTAAAAATTTTTGCAGTCCTGGAAATGAGCACAATTAATTAAATGTGGTGTACCACTCCCTCATATTTTTCTAGTCCACTAGTCTGGTTTCTTTTGCCCTCCTAAATTCATATCTATGCTATCCAGGCTTAATTTCTCTCAGTTGTAACCTGTGTGACAGGTTACATGATCAGTCTGGACTGAAACAAAATTCTTGCCTTATTTCGCTTTTGAATTTTCCAGCAGTGCAAGAACAGCTCCACGGTCAAGAATTTTGTAGAGCTAAGCCTTCTCCAAGCTCTAGCCATATAACTGCACCCATGGAAGAGCAATAGGAGAGACCATGGACTAAGATGGAGACTTGGCAAAGTGTCCTCTATTTTTCAGCTGTTGTACTGACACAGGATTCCTGATGGAGCCATTGGCAGGCTGTTTCTTACACTCAGTCTGTGTGTCACTTAGGAAGCAGAGGGGAACAAGTCTCACTTTTCAATCAATTCAGACAGATTTGACAGCAAAAAGTAAACAGCATTTGGCAAAAGTCACTCTCAATGATAGTGTTGTTAAGAAAGTCACTCACAGAGAATATGCATACAACTTCCCTCCCTCTCATTTTTTCCCCAACTACTACAACATGAAAGATGATAATTTAGGTTTGTTTTCCTAAAATTATGATCCCCATTGCTACCACATCACAGATTTACCAGAAGAGTTGTTTCAGCTTCCAGCTAAATGAGGCAGAATTTTTGGACACCTGCCCTGCTTGATTGATGCAAATATATTGTGGAAATAGACCACCAAACCCCGATGTTAAAATACCCTAAATAACATCCCATACATACAGAAGAAAGGAGGAAGAGAGAAGAGATCTGGAACTTCAGACTAACACTGGAAGCCTGCTGCCACCCAGGTGTGAATGTCCTGTTAAGTAAGTGGAAGGTCATCTCGGCACATCACCTTATCATCAATGCAAAACACCTTGCTTAGAATGCTCGTAGTATAGGATGAAGAGTAGGGTTTGGATGTCCGTGGATGAGCAGAAAGAGTGCTTCAGCTAAACCTGTAGTTAAAACTCGGGATGCATTTCCACCCTTGTGACAGCAATAGCCTCTCTTCCCTGGAGGGGCTACAGCATCATCTAGTGGGAACTGACCAAAACAGTTCGAGTCATGACTGCATGATCCAGTAGCTGAACGTAAACAAATGCCCATAGCATTTTTTTGACATGAAGCAGAAAATACCCTCTTTCCTCCTGGGAGAAAAGGTTATCTGGAAAGGACTTGGTCCAGACAAGCCACATACAGCCTGGTGTTGTAGCTGCTAGAAGAGCTGAGGCTAGCCTCCACCGAGGCTAGACTTCTCCTTCTGCAGATGTGCTTTAGACACTCCCAAACTGAGCAGGCAAAGGCAGCAGTGAAAAATAACAACATGCTGGTGCACCTATGAACATTGTGGTTCTCTATCTTCATGACAGTGAGTGGGAAGTGTTTGAAGTGCATTAATGTTCCTGGGGGACATACACATCTTCCTCTTTTCCTCAGTTGCTTTCTTTCTTGCTTGACAAAAACCACTTTGGTCCTACCAAACCCTCCAAGACCATCAGTGCTGAAAAAAAAGAAGTCTGGTATGTAGAAGGAAGAACTGTGGGTCCTGCAAGTACTCACAACTAAGCAGCAACCATGTAAAGCTGTGCAAACTGCCTTCTAGAAAATAGCATTCTAACAACTGCTTTCCATAAAGACAGCTCTGAAATGTGTAGAAGACAAGGTCCTATTTCAGTGCATTTGCTTTTAAAGGTAGGTCAGAGGATAGTAACAGCTCTTGAAATTGCATGAGAAGAGTGAGTCTAGTCTTTCCACTAAAACTTAGCAGTGAGGCATGCTGTCATACAAGAGAGACAGCAAAAACTCTTCTGATGCAGATTTCAGTCCCAATTTTCTGTGCTCTCTTTCAAGAGGATAAAGAGAATAAATAGCATTTAGTCCTTCAGGAGGCTAATTTCTCTTGTGGATCAAGAGAACAAATGCAGGGTGAGGTGAGATGGGTGTCTGTACACAGCACTGCAAGTCAGCAGCAGTGGCCTCAACAAAGTGTCCTGCCACCCTCTGGTGATGCTCTAGTGAAACTGCTGCAAGAATTATCGGTTTTCTTGTACAGTCACTAACACAAATACTTTCTTAAAATGGGATCCATATCTGGAAAAGACCAATTTTTGTGGTTGCCCATCTGACTCAGTTGAACACATCATACTTGCAACACCTGGTGAAGATGGATTAAGTCAGGACTTTGTCATCCACTTGGCAGAGAGGAGGTGTTTTAAGATAGTATTGCATATTTTACTATTTTTTTTCTTCACAGAGATAGAGACAAGAAAAGCTTAAAATTAGGCAAGTTACAAATATTCAATTACTGACATACTACAGACACAATGACATTTGAAGCTGCTCTAGTGCCCAAGGGCTCTGAGGAGAATCTGAGCAACCACCAGTTACTAAGATCATTATTTTCATTACACCCAAAAGTGATTCAAAATAAGCAGCACAAATGAGGCAAAGAAAGTCAATAAACCAAGCAGCTGGTCACTTCTGCCTGGTGACATAATCTCATGTGTCCTCATAGTTCAAGAGGCAGGGTGAAGTGGTACACTGCAAAGTAGACAAGTGGCATTTTCCCATGAAGTTTTTCCAGAAAGATTAGCCTGCTTTGAAACTGCAAGAAAATAGACATTGTAAAGCAAGAGCTGTGTCATTTCAACACACAAAAAAAAAAAAAATCCAAATCGATAAATAGTAATTTTAATTTAAAGATCAATAATACCTTTTGTTTGTTTCAGCCCAGCACTGCTCCTTTTCGAAAGTTTTCCTCTCCATTTCAGGATGGTAGAAGAATGACAATCTTGTCAGCTGAAGACATGGGAAAAGACTTTGTCCCTCTCTTTTCTTGTCCATTCTTCTCTCTACCTGGTTGCAGCATCTGTTACCACTTCCATCACAGCTAAGTCAGAGCAAGTGGCCCCTTATTTGAGGACCAGGTAGGTGCATGTGGAGAGATATCCAGCAGGATTGCTGGTGTCACATTTCAGGTGCAGGGACAGAGAAAGGTGTTGAAAGCAGAAAGGGCAAAATATAGTTCTGATGGGCTTTGAAGGGCTGATTAAGTCCATTGAAGCAGATATTTTCCCACTCCCAGTATTGACTTCTATTTGCTGCTCTTATTTTTCCCTTGTCAGGGACTTTATAGGTTGAAACAACATTTTATAATAATTTTACTTTGATCCCTTCCCTCACAAACCTTTGAGATCACTTAGGGAAGGATGAGAGAGACAACTTTACAGAGCTGGGGAGAGTACCTCAGAGTTCCAAGAGAGGCCAAACCTGCAGGGTAGCCTCTCCAAACAGCTGTGTCCTCCACTCCCCAGATGGCTTATTTCTGGTCGGAGCTGACAGCTTGACATTTGCTTGTTGCTGCCCCTGTCACAAAGTCCATCTGACATCCGTATCAAAGGAGCCCACACACGGCAACTTTTGCTGTGGGTGGCCATGCACCCTGCCAGGGCCTCTCGTTGTGGGCATTGCTAAGGTTCAGCCAAGCTGGCAGTGAAAACCAGGAGGAGGGGCTGGCATGGATTTTAATACATGTTGCAAATGCAGACTGTAAAAAGTGAAGCCTCATGTTTTTGAGGGAAATCTTCTATCCTCTAAAGGTTGCTTACGTCTTGCAAAGGCTGCAAGTTCTTGTGCTCTAAGGAAAGTCCATCCCAAAATACCTAAAATGCAGCAGACCCTGCATGAATTAAGGCACAGCACAGATCTTCTTGAGGACTGCTGCATGGATCTTAAAGTAAAACACCCTCCACAGCTCCTGAAAGGCTGAAATTGGGAGCAATACACCCTAAACATTAATACAAATGACCAGAGGTACAATCTCCAGGCTTTTCCTCTGGTGTAAATACTTTGAGCTTTCCAGCCATGAAGTTAATTTTAGCAGGGGGCAACTGGAATGCTCTTTCCAGGAGAAGCAGACAATGTCATCTGGCTAGAGAAAGAAGTAATTAACCATTCAATGCAGTATTATCTCTGAGCTCATGTGAAAACTGGAATAGTCTCCCTCACAAGATCTCTGCTTGGTTTTTTTGGTGTTTCGTTTTGGGGTATTTTTTGGTTTTTTTTGGTTTTTTTTTCCAGGAGGCACTGAAATGAACAAGTAACCGTTGTCCTACTCTGTACAACCCCTCTTCTTCATACAGTTTTCCTCCTGCACCATACCCCCCACAGTAACAAGGGTGTCTCAGAGGGAATTGCAGTGTAACAGGCATCACTACAGACATGTGGATGGTAATTGCAGCCTGAGCCTCAGACTAAGCCTCATACCTAATTATCCACAAAGGTTATCACGGCTTTAGGCAAGACATTCCTGCATGTTTTGATGGCTAGGGATAAATATTGGATGTGCTCCCCAGCACACTGACTAGTCTCAGTGCCTTCACAGAATCAGTTGGACATTACATGAAAAAGAAACAAGTGATGCTGAATCAACTCAGAAATTAATCTAGAGAATTTGTCCCAAAGAGATATCAAGATGATTGTTTCAAGGCAAAAGAAAAACAGAGACTAAACAAAGACTGTAAGGGATGTTATGTTTGCCCAATTATCCAATCACAAAATAAAAGGCCAAACTTTTGTGTCTCAGCAATTCGTTGCAAGCTGAGATGGTTACCTTCCTAACATGGTTATCTTCCTCCTGTCTCAAGCAGAGAGAGGGTTTATGTCAGCCCATCTCTAGATCAGCATGTTTTGGCCGTTTTGGATGTTTTGGAGGAAACGTCCCAGGGGCCAGTGGTGGAGGGAAGCCAGGGAAGGGGCAGAGCAGCTGCCTGTGTAGCAGTTTGCTGGTGTGCATGGGGCACACTGACCATGAGGGGTGCACTGTGCCCCACGGGGAGGGGCTGTAGGCTCCCTGGGCTTTGCCTGTGCCAAGTGCTGCTGTTCAGCCACAAGCTCCTTGCAAGGACAGCTCTTGTCACTCGTAGTTTGCATGCATAATGTATGGCTGGTTTGTGAACACCTGGTCCGCTTTTCACTGCTTGACAGAGGTAGAAGTTGATCACATAATCTTTGTGGGTTTTAAGAGTGAAATAAAAAGGGCAGGAGATCTTTCTCCTTTTTTAATGCCTTTATTAAAAATCAGCTCGAGTGGGGAGAAACAACAGGTCGTGCCCACGCCGTCGCTGCTCTCCAGGAGTGGCAGGGAAGAGGAAAATGCGTGCAGCTGTGCCTGCTGGTATGCAGGCAGAGCTGGGGCTTCCATCCTCAGGAGAGCAACAGGAGACTCCAATTTTTCAATTTGACATTCGAGGTCCTCCTTCTAGCTGACATCCTTTTAGATTACGGTGAAAGGTAAAAAGGATCTTAGCAGACACTGAATTCAGTTCCTCACCTTTAGACATCACTTAGATCTCTTAATTCCATGTTGGCACATTGTTTTAGGGGTTTTTCATGCAAGATTTGGTGAGGGGCTTCCTCATTTGCTTACTAGCTCTGACATCACCTCCCCCCCTACCCGCAGTCTCAGGTGTCATCCTCCAGGAAGCAGCAGGGGGACACTTGAGCTGATTTCTAACCATTAACAGGTAATTGAAGAAAAAATATTAACAACAGGTGATTACAACATGAAGTTATTAACAACAGCAATTGGTTTAACTTGTTAACTGTGCAACTTAAAAAAAAATGGACAACTTTTCTATTCATAACAAAGAGCATTCCTGTTACTTGTTTCTGTGTGACTACTGCTTTCATGGGAAGAAGGTATTTTTCATGCAGCCCAGAAGAAACAACTTGCATGTCTGAATTGGAGTAGCTCCATGACAAATTAATAATCCTTACAGCCAAATATTATATCTGCTACCTTTCCTTTTCATATCTTGTCTAGTCCCTTTCATTTTAGCTTCCATCACTGCAATACCACAGACTTTGTTAAAACTCCTTAGATGGAGAAGGTGAGATTTTTAGCGACAAATGGGTGGTTTTGTGGCCTGAATGTCACATGTTACTCAGCTGTCCTTATTCTTGATTTAGCCAGTGTTTAGAAATGCTCTTTGGTATGAACAGAGCAGATCTTCTAGGTAAGCATGTTCACAGCAGTGGTCTATGTCAGTGCATGTGTGCACTGACCCAGGGGCCTGGGGAGCAGGACAAGGCTGCATCACCCCCACTAGGCACCCCCCCGATGATAACTTCACCTCCCTCTATCTGAAGACAGTGCAGTGAATGATGGAAACAGAGCTGAGCCTCACCATTGGTAGCTCTGCTAGAAACTATGAATTCCTGCACTTCAGTGTTCCAGGTTTCAGAGTCTGTTTAGTCACTTTAGAAACAGCTGTTTTTTAAAAAAATTCTTCTTTTAAAGTTTGACATCTATTTTTCCACTACTTTCCTGGAATCAGAAAAAAAAAAAAAAAAAAAAAAAAAAAAAAAAAAAAATTTTTAAAAAAAAAATTTTTTCTGGAAAAAAAAAAAAAAAAAAAAAAAAAAAAAAAAAAAAAAGCAACTTATGTAAAAAAGTAGACTGTCCATTGCAGAATTTCTCTTCTGGATGGGTAACAGTCACAGTTTCAGATGGAACCACAAGATGTCAGTATGTTCACAAAGAACAAATCACTGGAGATGGTTTAAAACTGTGCTGAGGACATTCTTATTTAAGATTAAGATTGCTTATTTCCCCCTCAGAAGTAAATATTTACACAAAATCAAAGATTATGCTGAGTAGGAAGGACTTACAAGGTTCATCAAATCCAGCTCCAGGCCCTGCAGAGCACTCAGGTGCAAGAGTGACATCACGTGCCTGAGAGCATTGCCCAAACCCTTATCGATCTCTGCCAGGCTTAGTGCTGTCACCACTTCCCTGGGGACCCTGCTCCAGTATCCAACCACCTTCTGGCTGAAGAACCTTTTCTTAATGCCCAGCCTAAACCTCCTCTGACACAGCTTCAGGCCATTCCCTCAGGTCCTGTCACTGTCACCACGGAGCAGAGATCAGTGCCTGCCCCTCCTCTTCCCCTCACAGGGAAGTTGCAACTGCAGTGAGGTCTCCCCTGAGTCTCCTCTTCTCCAGGCTGAACAGACCAAATGAGTCCAGCTGCTCCTCACTTATACAACATGGCTTAGGAGAGCAATTAATCCTGGGGAATTAAATATTCACATGGGAAAGCTACACATGTACCTGTGTTTTACTCATGGACAGAATCAAGCAGTGTCCATGCTATTTTTAGAATTTAGCATTTTTCCTTGCCCTCTGTAGATTTTGTTCCATGAAAGTGCTCCAAGTAAAGAGAAACCAGAAGAAGAGATGAAAATCAGGGCTGGTGTTTACTGAAAATGCTCATGACATCTAGATTTCTGAGTCATGGCCATGTATCAGATTTTATTGGTTGAACACTGATAACATTTGACAGCTGTTTTGTGCCTTTGATTTAATGACCTCCATGGAATTGCTCATGAACATACTTTCCCCATCTAATAAATCAATGCTGCTAACACACAAAGCAAGGATGTCAAAGAAACCAAGAAGTGATACAAAGGGTGTACTGCTTGCACAGTACAACTGCACAAGCTCAAGACAACTTGAGGAAGCAGTAGGGACCATCTCAGACCTTATTTGTGTCTTAGGCAGTCAACCCATTCTCTCTGATCCAGAAGAATATTTGCTAAGCTGGTAAGATCAAAGGTGACAATAGAACTTCATTATTTGCCATGTCAAACTGGCAGAAGGGCTCCTCAGTTTGAACCACACACTGGACAGGCTTCCATATGTCATTCAGTGACAGAATCTACACATCAATGAAAAAAGAAGGCAAATCTGAAAGACAGGTGTCTCAAGAGCTTTAGGAACTGTCTGAGGCTGGATGTGTTCAGCTCTACTTGTCTAGTCTGTAAGGCTGGCTAAACCCTTCTCTGTACTTGAAGGAGGCAAGATAATATATTCCTGAATAACCTATTAGGAGCCAAATTCTGTATGCTTTCAAGCTATCTGTTGCAATTCATGCCAAGTCCCAAGAGATCCTGTATCATCTACAAGAAGAATCCAGGTTTTCTCACTTAGTTGAGCAAATCTTCCTGTGTTATGTAGGGGCACTGTTGGTTTCCATCAGCACTGCAGCATAACATTCAACATACGGTGGGTGCAGATGCTAAAATGCAATATCTACTGAAAGAGAATTCTAGCTTTACTTCACTCTGCTCTGTGTTATTTTGAATAATATTGTGATCCGTTCAATTAGAAAAAGCTACATTTTGAAAGTTCTGGGTCAAGAGATTGAAGACTATACACATGGAAGAAGAGATAAGAAACAGAAGGATATAACATATTTTCAAGTTTTCTACCAAGTCTTTGGCATTTTGTTCAGTAAATCTGAGAAAATGCCCTTCAGGTCTTGACTTGCGAGCACTGTGAGTACTGTGGGTAACATACTGGTGTGATGGTTTTCTCAGGCAGTGGTTAGAGAAACTTGATGCACTTTGGGAACAAGCCCTCAGGTCCAAACATTTTGTGATACAACTGAATGAAGTGAAACTGCTACTGGAATAGAAAAAAAGTCATGCCAACCCCTCCTAACCCCCAAAGTGAGCAGCTGTTTCCCTCCTCAAGTCCTTCTTTGATAAGACTTTATTGCCTGACACAAGAGAGAGCCATGTTGCAGACCAATACATCATGTAGACTATCAGAGTCCTGTTTTTTCTCAAGTCTGAAATACACATCTGTATTTCTGCAGTGCTTAAAACCAGACAGCCATGGTGAAATGAAGAAAATGGTGCAGTTTAACTGTGTCATGAGGAGGGTGTTGTATTTTTTCAAAACTTATGGAATATGCATCAGTCTCACAGAAAGCCCTCGGGAATGAATTTCACAATAGGATTTGGTTTCAAGAGCTGAAATTTCACCTGGAAAAGTGGAATTTGCAGACAGAAAGCCCACCTTCCTCTGTGTATCGTCAAAGCACATCCTGGCATAATGAAACATATGAGTGTTTAACTACATGCTGGGAGCCTCTGAAAAGAGATTGACATTTCCTTTGTCCACAGGTCCTTTCAGGGCTGGATGCATGTGCTGTACATCCAAGCTGCTAAGAGACCTTGAGCACAGTGCTGAGAGGGAACTGTCACCTCCTCAAAGGTGCTCAGGGCAGGGAGCAATGCCCCAGCCTGGGTGAAGAGAGCAGGTGGAGGTGTGAAGTGGACTCAGATGTTACTCGTGAAGTACAAGGCAGGTAAGCTATTGGCTATGATTCCTCATTGGTCACAGAAAGCAGGCATACATTCCCAGAGACAAAGCTGGATTCCTACACATGTGAATGAGAGCCTTAGGCTTCATCACTGCTGGAGTCTGTTTTCAAGAAAAGTTGGTTTTAATTTTAAGTCTAATTTCTTACAGCTTTTCTGACTGCACCGCTTCCAGACATTAAAATATCACAAAACACCCCAAAGTACATGCCTCCAAATTACAAGAGATTTAAATTTCAGTAAATGCTAAATTTAATTTTTAAAATAAAAATCTCTTAACAATGGAGAAAGGCTTCTTTGAGCTCTGCAAATGAGAAAAAGCTCTTCAGTAGAAGGAGTTTAGCATTAGGGCTCTTATTTATTCACTCTTCAGAGAGTCTGGAAGCAGATCTGAAGAGTGCCAGATGAAGTCAGATAAATTTGCAGCTGTCTCAGTCATAATCCACATTGGGAAATGCAGGTTAAGCCACTACCTAAAAACTGACTGGGCTGCTGCAGACTTGGTGTGTTGAAGAATAGCTGAACATATCCAGAGATAAAGGGAAAATGGTTGCACAAATGGAACAAATTCCTGCTTTAACAGGCAAAGAAAAAGTGGAGAGGAATTTTCTTTTATATCTTTTTTATATGAATCTACCTATTTTCTCCTATTGGAGTTTTTAGAATAAAAACACTTAAACACTTAGAAAGCTGGTGTAAGATTTTGCTTGAAACATTGTGAGTTTGCTAAATCCAAGGCAGAGAAACTTAACAGGGTTTAGAAGCCAGGTCTTTAGACAAAGAAATCAAACAAAAAAGTTTCTAAAGACTTAATTAACTCGTGGAATAACTGTGATGGGAAGAGACCTCTAGATGTGCAACCCCGTGCATGAAGCAGGACCCATTAGAACAGGTTGCTGTGTGCCTTGTGCTATCAAAGTGTTAGGTGTTTCCAAGGCTGGAGATCCTGCAATGTCTCCAAGCATATCTTCCAGTGAATAACCACCCTCAAGGTGAAAAACCTTTTATAATAAGTAAACCAAAATCAACCTTTTTGCAAATCATGTCCTCTTGCCTCTTGTGCACCACATAGTGACTGGACATAAGGTCCATCCTTCTCCTCTCCAGGCTGGACCAGCGCAGTCATCCTCTGCCATCCCTCATATGGTCCATGCTCTAGCCCTAACCACTGCAAGGACCTTCTCTGGTCACCAGGTAGAATATGCATCTTCTTGCTTCTTCTTTATGTGTGTATTATGGCTTAAAGGAGGTGGTAACTCCTTTAGTCTAGACATTACCTGTAAAGGGTGTGTAGAAATGAAGATCCACTGCAGGCTGCCAAGGGGACAGCACTCCATGCACTGCCATGTTGTCAGTTGACTTTGGACAGAGGACAGCTGGCTATGCCGTGAACTGATAGCAGGCACAACTTTCATACCGTGAAGTCCTCAGAAGCAAATTTCTTTGTGAAGACACTGAAAAAATACTTTTTGAAAGGCTGAAAGAGCCCAAAGCCTTTATGTGACTTTCAGAGATGCCTTCTCCAGGGCCTCAATTTCACATGACTGTTCCATTACCTAAGCAAAACAACACTTAAAATGCTTTGGCCACAGAGAAGGCAGCACGTACAAGGATGTTCAAGCATGTTTTTGGTTTATTAGTTCTACTACAGGCACTAGAGTAGATGAATGTGAGAGGAGAAACTTGCTTTATAGTAAAGAAAGAGACCTACAGCAGTGACAAATTAATTGCCATCCTGTCATGACTCATGAGACAGTGCTACAGTAACATTAACAAAACATCAGTTAAAGTGGTAGTAATTATTTCCATTGCTAATACTGACTCTGGCTTAACAACATTTACAGGCTTTGTTACACTGTCATAAAATAAACAGTAATATAGAAACAAACCAGATTCACCGCTTTTGAAAGAATCGACTTTTTCTCTATCTCTGTCCTTGACAGAATCATGCCTTGTAAAGGATGTCAGAGGTGGAGGCATGAAAACAGCTCATGAAAAATCCCAGTGAGGACTTGCACAAGGCTTTCAACAGCATTGTATCCAATGTCAGAAGGGTTGTGGCCTTTGTTTGCAGACCACAGGTGAAGGCTACAGGAGTGGGACTCATTCAGTCCAAGTCAACTTTGCAATTTCCTGTGCGCCACTAAAACAGCAGACTGGTAGGAACTAGTGTCCCTATAGTCAGCATTTTATTTCTCCTGTTAGATACAATGAATTGTTCTCAATGTTAGATACATTGAATTGTTTTAATTTTTTCACATTTTTTTGTTGTGCTGTCAGTGCCCTGGTTCTTCAGCTGTGAGGACCAGCATTATCTGCCAGAACCTGTGGCTAGATGTCATTGTGGCTTCATACCAGACTATACAGGATCATGCATTAAAAAAAAAAAAAAAAACCAAACCAAAGAGAACATGCCTTGACAAAAAAATTGTTGCAGGAAAACACTTTCTCAGTGAAACTTTGCAATGATGAAACAAAAAGGCCCTAGACCAATTATCTTAATGGTTTTGATTTAATCCTTTTGTTGAAAATGCCTGGTATTATCCAGTTGCCAGATACTGGTTTCTTGAGCTATGGATGGGCCTTAAGACTGCATGTTCAAAATAAGGATTTAAGGCATGTAATTTCACATCACAGGACATTATTTCTTAAGGGCTATGCTCCTCTACATGAGACAAAAATGAAGCCAAGTCTTAGTCTTCTCCATGAAATGTCTCCTACCAGTGCAAGCTTGACTCCATTTGAAATGGATATCTTAGTCTCTGGGAGTTTAATAGTGAATAACATCTGAGACCTAGTCCTGTCCTTTTAGTGGAGAACATGTGCAAAGGAAGCAGATAATTCTGCAGGCAACCCACACAGAAATAACTCATTTTCAATATAGAGTTTTCCTTTCAAAATGACCTCATAGCACAATTGAACTTCTTATCTGCTTTTGACTTGGTTGCTATCTCTCAAGCTCATCCTCAACCTTTCTTAACGTGATCTCTAGTTCAGTAACATGCACATACATACCCAATATATTGCTCTTATGAGCCTCTCTTCCCAGAAATTCAGATGCCATGGCTCCCAGAAATGTCTTGATGAAAGAGTGAGTTCACTGGAGGTAAATAAGGTGCACTATTTCAGATATGTGCCTGAAGTATCTCATTCGCATACTTCAACCTTTGTACTCACCACTTCCAGGGACTGTGTTTTAAAAGGAATGTTGCACTTTGTACAAAGTGAGGTTATTTTTCAGATCAGCTAATGCTTACTGCACTACTTACTGTATCCCATTTGCCTTTCCTCAAACCTGAAAACTCCCAGCAGATGTTTTAGTAGTCCAAACTCAGCTAGATTCAAACTACTTTAAATAGAAGTGTAATTAAATAAGAAGATTATCCCTGCTCTATTCCTGTGATTTATCATTACTTTTAATATAATAGAGGCCTTGTATTCAAAAAATCTCCTGGGAATTAGTCCCAGACTGCATTTTGCTTTTTAAGGCCTCACTTATTTTCCTTAGTGTTTTGGAGAGTTTAACTTGCAATGGTCCCTATTAATTGACCTCTAAAAAGTAATAGCTTTTAGATAAAATCAGGTACTTAACACAGTATTACAGAATGATTATCTGAAGATTGAATAAGAATCCAACTTAAAATCAGGAGACTTTCCTTAAATTTTCGTTCATTGACAGTTTTTTATATGAGGTTCTACAGAATCAATATTTGACGCACAGCAAAACCTACACAGAAGAGGCTTCTGCAGATGACTTTTGGCAATAATATAAAATTGTGAAATTAATCCATATCTGTGCAAAGAAGTGGAACACATCTTTGTAATTCACTTCTGATTAATAATTTATATTTTTTTTTATTATTTCAGGAGTTACTTTCCTTGTTTAATATGCTTGTAATGCATATAAAGTTCAAAATTAAGATGTATCACTACAAAATATTTTCTGGCACCTTGGCAGACATTTTAGAACTCCCCTTTTGCTTGGGTGTCGGGGTTTGTTCCCTGTGAGTACCCTGTGTATGATATAGGGTAGCACTGGGGAGCCTCATGCCCTGCAAGAGGCAGCAGCCCTGCATATTGGCTCCCAACTCACCAGCTACCTACAACAGGGTGAAAATCTGCTAGATCTGATCATTGCTGTTCTATTGTCCCACTCAGCACTGTGTAAGCCCTGTGCCCTCTGGTTCTGCTGTCTCATGGTGCTGGGTACTACTAGGGAAATGCTCCCACACCTTGCGTCACAAGGGTCAGGGATTTTCTGGCTGGAATTATTTTTCCACACTTTTGATCTAGTACTGACATGGTAACATACAGGCTAGCAGCTAATAAAGAGAAAAGCTACTATTCTGGTTGCACAGTTTCTTGGTTTCTGCTGATGCCCAGTGATTGATGCGGATATTTCTAGATCAATATCTCCATACTATAAGTTTCAACCCATACAAGGGGTTAAAGAGTATTCCTAAAGCAGCAGACTGAAAGCAGACTCAGACTGCCTGCACAAGGATAGCAAAAAAGTCACAAGTTGTATTGTAAATTATGTCCTAATAGACTTTCCCCTGACTTGAAGAACTCTTGGTTAGTTCCTCAGCTGAGACCCCCAGGTTATGCTTTTTAACTGTCCTGCAAACACCACCCTCTGAACTCTGGCTGAGAAGAAATTAGCTGCTCATATTTTCAGCGGTGTTCAGAGTCAGTGCCTGACCTCACCTAGTGCAGGCAGCATTGCAAATATATGACGTGCAGCCTCTCAGTGTGAGGGTTCTCTAGGTGAGCCTGCTTTGGTTGCACAATACCATTCCTAACAGAGCAGGCATGTTGGTTGCATATTCTGGTGAGATTGAGGTAACCACACCAAATCTCTTTCTGCCAAACACGACCAAACATGGATTTTTTCCATTAGCACAATCCCCTTTGTCTAAAACCTACTTCCAACCTGAGTAGTGCCTTCATCTTTCAAGGCCAAACTTGGCTTCTCCCCACATCCCTGGTCAACTCCACATCTTTCAGGTTCTATCCCCTTCTCTGTCTGCTGTGAATGGGCTTGTTTCTCACTTTCTTTTTTTACTATTGCCTTCTTTCTTGCCACATGTAATTTGTGCTATAGTGGCACACCCAATTTCATCTCTTGTTACACGTCCCTCTTCCTTTCTGCCAGCGCTGATGTTGAGGCCAAGTAGTTGCAGCGTGGAGGCAAAGGAATGTGTCTCATCCCACACAGACGTCAACAGAGGCTGTGCATTGTCACAGACTGGTACTACAGCCTCACATAGAACAGCAGAGTCATTGCCATGAAACAGCAGGTCTCCATTAGCCCCAACTTCTCTTACCTAATTCAGCATGAGGCACTGTATGAGAGAGTCTGAATCCTCCTAAGCTGGAGGACCACATTGACAGATATGTTCTTGGCTGGTCATAGATCTTTTATCAAGCCTTGTAGGAGCTTGGACTGGGGCAAAGTGATGCCTCTGAGATCACACAAGGGAGAAGAGAGTCTAGACATTACCACAGTTGCTCAAACAGCAGCTGCACAGAAAGGATTGCATAATTTTGTGCTTCTGACAGGCGGGGAGCAACCCGTGAGGATTGCTTGAGCACAGAGTGCTCATTGGCAGCACCTTTGCTTTTAAGGATAACAGCTGATGAGGAAGAGCCTCATCACTTGTCTTAGCAAATGCATATGGTGCTCTGTCTTTTGTAACAGAGCCATGGCCAGATATGGCATCACTTGGCAAAGAAATTGTGATGAAGCATTCTTGCTGGAAATGTTGATACATGTTTTCTGAAGACATTTTGGTCACTGTGTAATGTATGGCAACAACCAAGGTCAGGTGGATCTGAAGGGGTGAGTGAAAGGTCTGGCAGAGGATTATAATCACCTGTGTTCCAGGAAAAACCCCAACATGTGGAGGATATGATGTTTAGCATAAGTCTGTGATTCTGGAATTGTTTCTAAATATGGAATTGTCCCCAGTCAAACATGGGAAGTGTTTCTTCCAGTGGAAAGTGCATTGTGACATCGTTAAAGACTAGGAAACCATGCCAGATCCATTCTCAGTGTGATGGTGGAGACCCAGGGCCCTCAGGTCATCTCCCAGCATGAGGAGCTTGACAGCTGGAAGAGCTTTGATTTATGCTAGGAGAGGCCAGGCATCTGCAAGGACTTTTGGAAGTTTTGGAAGCTGAGAGTTTTTCTTCCTTTTGAATCAAACTTTAGGTCTTCTTTTAAGTTAAGTTGTTAGCAAATAAATAAGTGTATTTCAGCCAAACCTAATGCTACACAGAAACATCATCACAATGTAATACAAAGGGCACAAGTTTTAGAGGAACACAGTGCATTTATTGAGATACAATGGGAGACATTCACCTTGATTAAAGCCCCTAAAACCTCAGAAGCTCCTTTGAAATGTTGTGCTTTGTTGTACTAGTTAATTTGTCACTGCAGAAGTCTGTCCCTCAGGGGCTTTTCTTTTCTCTTATTCAGAGAGACTTTTTCCATTGAACGAAACAGAGATATCATGTAATTTCTGACAGCCACTATCCATAAACTGCGTCCTAGAAAAATTATGTCTGTGAATGACTCCACCAAAGCACAATATATTCCTGTTGATGTGGGTTCTTGAACCAGCCCTGAAATCTATTGCCAGGGCTACACAAATAAGTTTAGCTTCAGCACTGTCAACTGTTAGGGTTTTATATTATCTGATGTTCTGCTAAATGCACCAACCCCTGGGGCTGGTAGATTATGTAAGAATCTCTGGTTTTATTACAAAATAAAGTTCAATTTCCATCTTTTCTAGAAGAATTTAGGAATGTGACCATTAATAGTGCAGACAATGCAAGGTTACTAACCCCCTCAACCATAACTTTAAAAGCAACTGTGATTTTTTTAAGATCTGACTCATTATTTTTGAATGCCTGAGGGACATTAGTGTATTTTCAAAAATACAACTATTCTTCAGATTTTCAGCTTCTTATCTTATTTCCTCAGCCTGACAGAATTGCCTAATTCAGGGATTTTTTTTCTTCCTCTGGATGTTTTGAACATTGTAGCTCTGTAATGCATTTCTGACATTCCAGTAGCAAGCCCCCAGGAGCCTCTGTCATGCATCTGTTGTTGGAGGTGCCTTGACAAGTGTGATACCACACACTAATAGATCCAAAATCATGTTTGTTCACAAAAAACCCCCAAAAACCAAAACAAAAATTCCCCAACAACACAGTCATTTTCAGATATGGAATGTCTCTTTTTACATCTTTCTGTGATGACACTTTCTTCAGGATGTAAGTTTCATCAGGGAAAGTAGATATCTTTCCTTTTCCAATGTCTGAAAGCAGAAGCACCCATGTTCACACCCTGACTGTGCTCAGCCGTCCCATGTGCTTTTGTCACTTTACAGGTACAATTGTTTCCTGCTTTTTCTGGCCCAGTATCTGGCGAGATAAAGTTATACATTACCCAGACACATGCTCTCATCCCCCTGGGGACTCCTGGAAGAAATGCATCTCATGTTGTCTGACCCTTGATAATGCTTGTGAGTGATTTTTTCTCTTGCATGACTGTGTAAGGCTTTTCCTTGCTCACAGGAGGCAAAGCAGAGAAGTGAGGGGGAAGAAGACAATGCCTCCACTAAAGTGTAGCTGAATTTTTGTGCTATAGCTCAAAGAGAAAGGATAGACAACAGTGTTTTACAGGAGTTTACTGGGATAAGCACACAGTCTGGGACAAGCATCAACAGCTGGCATTAGTGACAGCAGCTACCAGAGCTAGGGCTGGGGTTTCTACATGAGAGCTGTAGACAGCTCTCTTATAACTGCCCGGCTCAGCTGGGTGAAGAAAGGAAAGTGATGGTTGTTTGTGAAAGGCCTGTCCAGAGTAGTAGTGTTAGTGTGAAAAGCACACTGGCATGAATAGGGACAGCAGCTCTGGGGCCATGCAAGCTGGGGAAGGGCCAAACACCCAGATATCCCAAAGACATTTTGTTGGTCGAGACTAAAATTCTAGGCTCTCTTAGAGAGGAGGTCCCTGACTTTGGTTGGATGTTGCAGCTCCATATATACCTGGAGATTGCAATGATAGATAGTCCCAGTGCTAGAAGCTCAAGGTGCATACTATTCAGTAGCTTATGAGCTCTTTGACACAGAATTGGTCTAGGTTAAAACAATTCTTAGAGGTGGCTTGCATTTTAGAATGGGCCCTTGCCAGAAGGTGATCAGAAGGCTGTACACCTCGAGTGGTTCAACAGCATGGATATAGACTGTGGTGATGGTTGCTGTTACAAAGCCTTCTCATCCTAATCCGGGTAAAAATAAACTGCATTTTGCCTCACACATGGTACATTATAAAAAGTTACAGGAGTTATAGAGTATTCTGTGTTGGAAGGGACCCACAGGGATCATTAAGTCCAAATCTTAAGTGAATGGCCTGCATGAGGATCAAAACCACAAGTGTGGCGTTATTGGCACCATGTTCTAACCATGTGAGTAATTCAGACTTTTAAAAGAAACTTCATATGCAAAATGTAGAATCTGGCTTCTGCCCTGATTTAGCTTCAAGTTGGAAGATAGATCCACTGAAGTTTAAATTTACATTCCACACTGTTTCTGTGTCCCAAGTCTTCATAGAGACTGGATTTAAAATGTGTCCATGGGCTAAACAGCTTCTTTCTCAGCTGAAGGTAGGGTGTGGGAGAGAGCAGTTCACAGAGCAGAGCAGGTGCACCGGGAAACTCTGATGTGCAGATAAGACAAAGAACTGAATTGTCAGTGATACCAATCAAATATGAAATTCTCAAGCAAAGGCAAGCTGGCATAGTTTCACTATTTCCAAGGGAATGATAACAGTTTACACCACTTGGAAATTTGTAGACATTTAGCTGAAAAATTCAAGTCCATTCTGCTATTTCTGTCTTGCACCTTCAACTATCCTGTTAACACCACTAGAAATGTCAATGAAAGTGAGATTTCCACCCCCTGCTAGGAGAGGAGTGGGTCTCTGTGCATATCTCATGGACAGTCCCTGTGGCTGGGGAAGAGTCATGAAGTTTGGATGCAATGCCTTGATGTAGGACAGAGAGGGCTGCAGGACACAGATGATTGCATCCTGTGGAGCTTGTGGCCTGACTGAGCAGTATGGATGACTCTGCAGTTTGACAGGCCTAGTCTGCAACCAACCACATAAGGATCCTAGCATGGGAAAACCCCGCCTGCTCCAGGCATGCCAGCAGGCACTGCTCAGCAGCTGCAGTGCATTGGGCAGGGGGAAATCCAGCCTTGCTGCATGCCTACTGCAATGGTCAGAGGAGATGAATTTGGCTCAGAGAATTTTTTATTCATCCAGATGCTCCAGAGCTGCTACTTCTAGTCAGAGAAAAAAGGCAAGTGCTATGAAAATGCCCAAGACAAAATCTTTCCACAGAAACACTGACTGGAATAATTGACTGATTAGGTTGTAAGCTATTTTAGGGGCTAAAACACAATGCTGCTTGTCAAGTATGATTTCTAAGACAGGATGAAACCTTGGCCACTGCTGCAAAGATGCTCAGGTATCTTACTACTCCTGGGGAACATCTACATCCCTGAGCCCATGCAGGTTTCCCTAACCTGACCTCTTCTCCAGTGACCCTCTGCCCACAGGAAATCTGCCACTAGTGAGGGAAGAAGGTCCAAGGTGGAGGTGTGCTGAAGCAGTGCCCAGAATCCCCCTCTCCATCTGGAGTGGGATGGAGAAGAGGGAGGGAGGGAGGGAGGGGAGAAAAAGCCCTCACCCAGGCTAACGTCCCTCTCTAGCTGCCCTCTGGGGACAAAACGTCGGGGCAGGTAAATGTAGGAGAAGTCATTGTCCCACGGCACCAGTAGCTAGGGCCCTCGGAAAGGGCTCTAAGCCAACCTTCTGAGTCTTAGCCTCTTGCAGAGTTATCCAAAATGGCTTCTGCACAGTGCAGTTTTCAAATGAGTGTTTTGCTTTAGTTAGCCACAAGACAATTTCAGTTTAAGTGCAAACCCTTGACCCCATCTGTATTGTCTCCTGATCAGCTATACAGCTGATGCACAATTCATTATTTAATCACAATATGTAAATGACAGAAGCACATCCTACACACCTGGCCTGTAGGGGTAGATCCACAAACAGTAAACATTGCCCTCACTTCAAACATATTAAATGATAATGGTGCTATGTTGACAACATGCAGGGACAGGGCCCTCAGGTCAAGTCCAATAAAGTTAAAGGACTGATGTTGTGGATATGCAGTATTTTGGATCAGGTTTTCTATTTCCTTGTTCTTTCTCAAAATTAAACAAACCTAAGGAATATTATCAGACAGCGCTAATAAATATAGGACAGAAAAGCATAACATCTCATTCCTTGTCATAAGTGCCACCTGCTATGCAGAACCTGCTGAAGGTTCTTCTTGCTGTTGAGGTTTCTTTCCTAGGCTTACAGGGCACATGCAAACTCCCATAACTACCCCTCTTGTAGCATCTTATGGGCTCCTGAACACCCTCCTCTTACCCTGTGTGCCTCAAATGATATTTCTGCTGGCTGTTAAATCTACATAAGGGCACAGAACACCATTGTGGTTCCTGCAGAAAGCACTGTTCTGGCTACAGTCCCCCTGCAGGAGCCTATTGTCCGTGGGGAATTGTGTGTTGCTTGAGGCTTCTGTCTTTGGCTCTCCTCCCATTTCTTCCCTCACATCATCTGGATCTCACTTTTGCAGTATTTGCTCTTAAATGTGCTGAATGTGTTGGGTGTGTCTTTGGATCATGATCTGCCATTTGGTTGAGATGTACTCACTTAGACTGCTGTGCTAGTTATTGTGCTCCCAGATAATACACAGCAGTGTTTAAATAGCTGGCTGCAGCAGGTAGATATTGAGATGATCCAAAATGCCATAGCCAAGAATGCCTCATTGAGTGAAGTTCACACTGGGACCTAATCTCTGCTGTGCAAGGCTCTCTCTGACTGGGATGTCACCAAGGATTATGGATTCAAACGAGCAGCAGGTGAACTCTAAGTAAAAAAGATCACAGGCAACCTTCTGCTCTCAGTTACACTCCATTGACGTCAGTGGGGTTGCCTGGGGTGAGTTCAGAGCAGAATTTAATTTCTTATTTTTAATATGAACAGCCAAAGCACCCCAAAATGACTCTCAGCATATAGCACAGTGTCTAAAAACTCTTCAGCTACTCATGCTGTAAAGTTCTTCTTCCTATCAGAGCAAGAGGAAAAAGCTATATTGTCTGGAAAAAGAGGGTGGAGCTGTTTCGCATGTTGCTGCACGCTGCCCACATTCAGTGAAAGGAAAGGGGATAGGATGCCCCTGGGACCTGTGTGTTGCACACCTCCTGCAGCCACTCATGGCAACCTGCCATCAGCTGGCAGGATGCAGCAGCTCCATTTCAAGTGTCCTGTTCCACTGGCAGACAAGCTATTGCATGAGTGCAGGTACTTCTGAAACTTGAGTGCTTCCTCATGTCACACCCTTATGTTGTAACACCTCTTGGATCTCAGATGGCTGCAGAGAGATGCTGTGAGTTTCAGAGGTGTCATGGTGATGGAAGGAAAAGGTATTTACAGGCCTATGATTCAGGACTGTTGATTCCTACACTGTGTACGGGACCACAATCTTTCACTTGGAGCCAGCTGTGCTAGAGGCTCTATGTTTCAAACCAAGCCCGTTGTTTGTTTTTGGCATGCCTATAAACTCCCACTGCTTGCCTTTTGCTCCTCCACAAGCTAAAACAGCAATCAAGAACAGCAAGTAATGACAGACAAAATCTGAAAATTGAAAATTTATTGATCTGACACAGAAGATATAGTATATGTTTATTTTATTGTTCTTTGGTTTTAACTTTAAAGATGTTTTAAAGATATGTTAACAATAATTAAAATAATACAGGAGTTCTGATATGAAATAGACAGATTTTATTTTGTAGTGACTATATTTTTGCAGTATCTGCCAATATTAAAATCAAAATCAGTGGGATGTATTAAGTCCCTAATGCATGTCTATTGTGAAACTCTTCCTTATTTCTGCAAAAAGGGATCCCGTAGGTAGATGCCCTCCTTCATGTGGCTCCTGTGACCTGGAAATCCACACTGGGTCCTTCCTTCCCCAGTTCCCTAGGCAGGGGTCAGTAAGAGCTCTGCTGTAGCTATATCTAAATGCATGTCTTGTTTCCCCCTTGCTGGGCTGTGATACCATGTGATGGAGAGCAGGTTTTGTGTGTCAACAGCCATCCTGGTCCCCAGATTGCACTCTTCCAACGGCAAGCACAGGATAACACACTGAAGCCAGAAGCTGAGGAGCAAGGATCATACATTTTTTGTGGCAACTCTCTTTGGGAGAACAGGGCATCTCTGTCCCACTCCAGCTCAGCTCATGACAGTGTTATCCTCTGAGAGGAGAGGGTTATCGAGGGTGGGGTCTTTCCTGTGTTATGGTGTGGGGCTGGATAACATTGGCAGCAACTGAAATAGGAGGCCGATCTCACAGCAAAGGAATTAGTTTTATACATTATGAAACAATGGCAATCAGCTCACCCTCTGTGCTATATATACTGTGCACAGCTAGTTAGGTGCACGACAATGGTTATTTCTCTTTCTTTACATTGCTTACATTATTCCACCGCACTAATTACATCTCATAACCCTACAAAATTTTGCTCCACCACAAAACATAGTATGGCATCTTAGATTGTCCTTAGTCAGTGCTGTCAGATCCTGTGAGCTGAAAAATTATAGAGAAGTTTATAGCAAGACGATAGCAAGAAATTAATGCAAATTTTAGTTTTCCCAATTGCCACAAAATCTCAAGAGAGTAAAAGAGGATTATTTTAGATTGAGGCATCAGAGCTTAGTAAGTGTTGAAATGTTAGTATCTGGACCAGAGATTGGTCCAGATAGCTGAGGGTAGAGGCCAAGACAAGTGTGTCTGAAACCCTCAATTTTAAACATTAAGCAGGGCTTTGGGAAGGGTCTGTGTTTCTTAAAAGGACTTTAGAGAAAAGCCTTTCTTTCATCTTGACAATTAAAAAATAAAAACACTAAACAAAAAAGCATCAAGTGCAGGGTGAAGAGCAGCAGCAGTACAGCTCAATCCTTTACATATTACACTGAGTACAGCATCTGTTGTTCTGACACAAGTAACTCTACCTTACTGGCCGCGTGTGTTGGAGGTTGGGTTGAATCCCTTGGAGCCGGTGGCTACATAAGCTGCTTCGACACAGGATCACTGTAAAGAAGTGACTTGCACTGTGTAACAAGAGAAGTAAAATGATGTTTATCTCCTCTCCTAATGCTGGCATGCATTGTCAAAGATGCTTTTTCCATGTCAGACACCCAGGAGCTTGTGCTGCCTGTAGGTACTGCTGGCAAAGTGAGCAGGGTGGAATGGGAGGAGTAGTGTGACCATAACTCTATGACAATGTGACCTTGATTAATTTCTGTGCAGAAAGGTACATGTGCAGCCCCAAAATGGGTTTCACTGTCAAAAGTTTTGAGAGGATGCCACTATCTAAGAGGCCAGGAGCTTTGAGGCAGGAAGCAGCAAGGGTGCATCAGATTAGTGTATGCAGGGACACGTGCATGCAATCCATCTGAAGGGAAGACCACACAGTACATCCTTTTCATCTCTCTGCCAGCTGGAAGAGGCTTGGAGCCATGATATGGCAGCTTGGGATTTGAAAACCTCTTGTCTTCTGTGTCTGTACACATCTGCTATCTTGGCAGGTTAGGGCATGCTCATTTTTTGGCTTTCCTTCAGCTGTACACAAACAATCCAGGATGTTCTTCGAAAGTATTGATGATCACTTTCTCATACAAACAAGAGGTGGAGAGGCCAATGACAAAGGATGCGGTGTTGCACCTCCTACCAACAACAAATCTTTGAAAGGTTGTTGTGGCCAGGAGAGGTGTCTGAGAGCTGGAAGAAAGCAAATGCCACCCAGTTAAAATGCAAGAAGAAGGATCCAGGGATCTACAGGCCAGTCAGCCTTACCTCAATCTGAGGTCAGGCAAGTCAATCACTACTCAGGTTGGGGTAGTGCTGACTTGCATCATTTCAGTGTGAATCACCAGATGCTTGGGTGATTAGGACCACTGCCAAAGCAATTTCATTAAGTCTCTTTGTAGGATGATTTTGTTATCTGTCTGGACAGTTTCTGCTGGAAATACCTGTCCTAGCCTGTCTACTTGGATGAGCATCTAGGACTACCTGGGGAGAAGACATCCCAGAGGGTAATGTGGTAGAAAAGGCAGTTTTCAAATAATTCAGTGGTCAAACTATGTCACATTAGCATGCAAAACTGTCAGCCTCCAGCAGAATACTTGGGAGAAGGATGGAAGTGTACAGAGGTGTACAGAAAAAAGGTCCAGCATGGTTCTGCCCTGCAAACAGTTTCCACTCATCATAGTGGTGAAATGTCAAGAATTTAATTGACTGCAAGACAATTATATCTTCTGTCAACTCTAACAAATTACTACTTTCTTTGTATTTATGCATTTATTTCAAAATACTATATTTGTCACTTCACAAACAGTTTGCAGTGGGAAAAAATGGCAGCTACGTGAATGAACACACCTTGTCTTGTGTACTGAACTTCATGAACTGCCTTCTTTGGAGTGTTTGAAGTGCAGAGAGATAAGCAGAAATCCTTGGGAACAAAGCTTCTCCCACAACATCTGAAAGCAGGGGACTGGACTTTCTTCTCATTATTGTGTAGGATGCTGGGACCTCATCTCAGCAGAAGCCTTGGGGCATGACTATAAGAAACAACAGATGTAAAAATAATTATCTGTAAATTGCATGCATCTCAGCTATGTTAGGAAAACTCCTAAGCACAACAACCAGTAAGCAACACTCTCATAACCACTTGAGTAAAAATTAAAGGTGTGTTTTACTTTTATAAGGTAAGCTTGGAAAATACTTGGAATCAAAGAAGGTTTGTGTCACCAACATTTGATTTTCACTGATTTCACTGTGAAATCATAGAATAATTTTTCCATGACAGGCACAGATGACCAGCTTCCCATATATATGGTATGTTACCTGTTGGCATGTGTAGCTGGAGCTTGTGTACCTTTACCCATGCATCCTCTCTACCCTCATGTACTGAGTAATTTTACTGTTTAGAGTAGTGGAGCTTATTATGATCCTTAGTAAAAATATATGAAGGAGAGGAAATCAGAGATTAAGAGTACTTTGGTAACCCCCAAAATGCAAAGACATTATTAGCATTTAACAGCCATTGCTGGCAGTGAAATTTCTAAATGCTGCAATTGGCAAATAAAAGGGAAATATCAGTTTCTGCACTCATATGGATGGTGCATTTTCAAAGCCCTTATAACACATTCCAAACAGGAATCCAGAAATGCAAAGGTCTTTGGCCAAGTCCCTTCATGAACAGAATTTTACCCTAAAAATCCAAGTTGCATTTCTGTGGAGCATTTTAATTGGCTATGTTTGGACTTAAACAAAAGAAGTACTTGTAAATTCAGCCATGAATCAGTATTTCTCTGTTCCCTGGTAGGATTATTGTTCTTTCATCATTGTCTTTTTGTTTTGCTTTTTTCTCATTTCTATCTCCAGAATTTTTGGAATACCTTTAATATCTTCTGTGAGTGTTTCTGCCTTTATTCATCTTCAGAGGAATGCTTGCCTAGAGATCCTTGCTCTTAATTAACGATGGCATGTCACCAAAGTAACATTGTTATTATAGAGCTATACCAAACCATAGGGATTCACGCATTCCCAGCACTGGTCAGTTTTACTACATTTGTGCCTTAGAAGAAGCACTGCTGAGCCATGTACATTCATTGCAGAAATGACTGTTTAGAAGTGGTTTAAGTCAAGAGGTTTAGCAAATAAAGGAAATTCCAGAGATCTCAAAGTACCTTTTACTGTGATGTGTTATGACTGCACATTTGCTTTCCTCAAACCATGTAGTTTAGCGCAAGGCTCTCATCCACTCTGCTGATAAAATGATGAAAAGTATGTGGAGTCGTGTTCCAAGAGGATTATCATCAGTTAGGTTCTTCCCGGACTGATTATTCATCTTTCTCCCTGCTCATGCAGACGTTACCCCTGCATCAGCCTTTCCACAGTGGTAAACCTCTTTGCTCTTCATATAAATATTTATGTTGAAAAAACAGGCAGTACAAGTGACTTGACGTTTTTGGAAAGTATAATGTAGGCCTTTGTGGTAGGATGGGGTAAGAATGAGTGAGTCAGAAGATCTTGATTCTGATGTTTCTTTAAGACTTCCTAGAAAATGAGTGTTGATTGTCTGCCTTTCATCTTAGGCAGAGACCTGGTGGTTAACAAGATATTTCTGGAGATTAAACCCCACTGTCATATTTCCCTACAGAAAGGCACTTTTAGTCACCAATGCCAACCTCTTCTGCTCCATCAAATGCATCTGTTAAGAAAAGAAATACTATCAGCAGGGCAACAGGTGGCATATTACAGCCAATCTTGAAAGGTTATAATAAGAGGGAGTGTGTGTGAGTGAGAGGAGAAAAACTGGAAAAGAGGGGGACTAAGATGAAAGAAAAGGCAGTGGCAAGCATTTTTTCCTATTATTGCACTTACAGTGTGCTGGAATAAAAGTCTGATGACTTTGCAACTCTGGGGTAGGGTACTGTCCTGGAAATGCATTTGCCCATTGTACTGTTCTCTGTTTGCTTAGAAGGAATTCAGAAGGGATTTGCTTTCTCTTGTTTCATGAGCCCCACGCTTTCACACTGACCAAAGTGGATACACACCAGCTGGCCACGTCCATCACCACCACTGGGTGGGAGAATTCCTGATTATACTTAGATCCCTCAGACCCCACTCTGTCACTTGCTGAGAAGCCCTGCTTGCACACCGCTTCCGAAATGCAGCCGGCTGGGAAGTCTGCACTCCGTGCCTGAAGGAGGTGGATGCCTTCTGGATCAAACATGAATGACCTGCTGAAGGTGTCCCTGTTGCACGTCCTCACCCTGGCAGCCCTCAGCTTGGCTGAGACACTTCTGAAAGGTTTGCTTTTTCCCTGCTCTTCTTCTGCCATTTGCTGAAGGAGGTTTTGCAAAGGGGAAGGTGTCTCTGCTAACAGTGGGGTGGGTGGTGCTGTAGCATTCCTAAGGAAGACAAAAATGGTCTGCTTTTAATGGTCACTTCTCTGTTTTTAGAAGGATAGCAGTGAAAATATTCTCATATTTGTGTTTGGAATTGAACTCTTTGTCTGTTGTAATAGGCACGGGAGATCTTTAGGTTCAGCTTGGGTGGGATGTAAAAGGAAGCTCAGAAGTGTTAATGGCTGGTAGCACCAGTTGCTGCAGAGCACAAGATCTGTTGTGTTCAGCACACCTGTGTAGGTTTTTAAGTATAAAAAGCTTCAAAAGAAATAAATGTCTATGATGTCTTTACAAAGTATACGTATATAGGTACAAATATGCACTGTTTGTTGTAGCATATAACATGGAAGTTGTCATACCTTCTTCCTATCTTGTGCGCACACACGCATATGGACATATACTCACATACTTTTAGCTAACAAAAGAATTGGTAAAAAAATCTGTTTAGAAAAGTCTTTGAGGTACAAAATGCAACCGTGGTACCATTCTGGATGTACCATTTGGTAAAACTGCAGACAAAAATTTTTCCTGAATGGTGATTCAGAGTTACAATTTAAAGCTTTTGAAATTCAACGCTTACTAGAAATTTTGCAGCTTCAGGAAAACAAAATGAAAGGGGAATGCCAGTATTCACATGTTAAGCAAACATTGCTGCACTTGCAGCGCCATGCTTTTACAATTATTAGTCAGGTTATTCCCAAAATGAAAAAAAAAAAACCCAAAACATATCTTCTTATTAAAAAAGTTTTGAAATAAAAATATTGGTATATTTGTAAGGCACTGAAGTAAGTTTGTGAACTTTACGCTTTTGAATATTGTGGTAAAATAAGTGGTATTGGAGAGACGAGAAAACAAAGAGGACAGGGATAGATTTTTTTTTCTGGTGTCACAGTATAATGAACAGATACATTCCCCTTTCTAGGACATCACAGCTGAGCTGCTTTTTACCATACAAACTGCAGTTTCTCCAGGTGTTTGTGATGTTGCAGAGGGACTGGTTCTCTTTTCTGTATTGTTTTGTTTGGCTGGTTGGTCTGGTTTCAAAAGTGTGAATCCAAATCCTAAGCCAACACATTTGGAAGCTTCTGGTGGGCTGGGGACAGAAGGGGATTTGGCTTTCTCATGGTCCCGTGACCAGTCTTGGGTCATTTTTCTATCTTCAGAAACTACAGCTGACATCCAGAAAAATGGCACCTGTGTGGCTTTACACATATATAGATTAATTTATTTTCAATTTATTTAAAGCCACAAGGATCCCTTAAAAATATCAGAAAGGCCCAGTATACGCACGTGAAAAGGCCTGGCTCCATTTCTATGTGATGATAGATATGTCCATACACTTTTCAGATTTTATTTTCCTATGTTAAAATATGGTAATGCACACATCATGAGTTTAGAGTGCTTTCTGGAGAAAACGTGGACTGACACCAGCACCCAAGGCGTTTGAATAGCTTTTAGATGTAAGTACCATCTCAGCCATTTTGGAACTCTGTTGCCACCTCACAAAATGACGGCAAGTCCCACTGCTCTCTGTCCTTGGGTTAAATATCACAAAGGTGAAAAGAGCGTAAGAGAAAATTATACATCCCTCTTACTGTCATGGTTGCTCTCTGAGGATGTAGAATTGGGAAGGCAGCTTTGAAATGATTGCCTGTTACTGTAGTGCTGTCAGTTTGGACACTATTTTCTTAGAAGCACGCGGCTTGATTCTGCCCAAAAATCTGTATGCTGGCTTTCAAAAGGGACAAGGTCAGAATATTAAATATTCTGTCATCTGTTGAATAAAAGACACACTTAAAAGCATGTAACTGTTTCTAGAACATTGATTTAATATAGAAACCTGATAAGACTTGTTTGCCCAAAGAACAAAATACTGTCATTATGCATACCAGCTCTTGGCACAAATGTAACTTCATTACTTGTGGGAGTGGCTGTGTTTACTGTTACAACAGTTATAAAACTGGTTGCTTTGAATTATTGTTACTATAAAAATTTACATTTCTCAGGGTTAGAAAAGCATCCTTCCAGAGATGAGGAATGTGGACAACAGCAAAAAAACCATACTATATAAAATTGGATTGCAAAACTGTGGGGTTAATGCCATTAAACCCCAATAAACTTTGTCATGAAATAGCAATGTCTCATTAAAGCAGAAAGGATAACCATTGGCGGGGGTTATTCTCCTAAGACAATCTTCATTAGTAACAAAATTAAGACTTTATAGAAGACTTCCATTTGGTTTCACTGGCGTGGGATTCATCTGGGGAACAATATAGATGATTATTTCTGTTTAATGTGACCCAAAATGACCTAATAAAGTGATGCATGATATAATTTGAAGCAGTGATCTTAAACAATGAACTTGTCACAGATTTGTTCTAATTGAAATTTCATCCATATGACCTTTAGAGCTATCTTAGATGTAGTTTTGAGATTTACATAAGTGTAGTCATTATTGTTAATCAATTATATGATCCAAAGTCATACAATCTAGAAATATTATTGAGGCAGATTCATTCTAATCAAACATCAAAAGCGTTTAGTGTTTTACATAAACCTGATAGTGGAAGCTGATCCTTTCTTCCTCTAGCTTCATTCTGACAGAACTCCAAAGACATTCTAATTTTGACTTCCATGTAAATTGATAAAGGATTAAGCTATTGACTTTCTATTATTCTCAGTCACTTAAATCTGAGTGTCTTCTCTTTTGCCCATTCCTTAGGGAGGGAAGGGTAAAATGGATATAGTTTATTTTTTGCCTGAATTTGAATCTCGTTGTACTATGGAGGGCCAGTAGATACACAGCAGTTGGGATTCTCTGTGAAAAAATAATGGGCCAGAAGCTGCTATGCTCAGTGAGGAACAGGAAGATCCTGAATCCATGATGCATTTTCAAGATAGTTTTTCAGGAATATAGTAAAAACTAGTTTATCTCAGCACTGTTGTCAGTGAAATCTAGTCCAATCAATACGGATGTGTGTCCCTTGCAGCCATTTTTCAAGACATTCAAATGTTTTTGGAGGCAGTGGCTGCAATGAATAACATGACCAGGAAAGCGAGTGGCTAGGTTTATGCTTTGATCCCTTCCAGCTGTGCTTCAAGTCTTTCACCAGAGCAAATGTTTCTAAAGATGCATTCAAGTAACGTATGACTACAGGTCTATGATAATGAGCATTAGACAGAGCTATTAAACTTCTAATCCTCATGCTTCTTGGTTAGAAAATGTGAGAAAATGAGACTGTGTCCTAGACAGGACACAAATCTGAATGACCTGAATGGTCTTTGTGAGCCTGGCTTAGAAAAATACAGCGCTATATAATGGGTTTGGTGTTTGTATGTAACAGGTTTGTTGTTGTTGGTTATGTTCTATTTTTCTTTTTTTTTTTTTTTTTAAGATAAATAGTTGAGTGAATAAATCCTGTTATAATGACAAAAAAAGGCCACATCTTGTGCACTAATAAGGGGGCACTCTTCCCACTCCAGGAGCAGGACAGCTTGGCTTCAATTTGTGTGCTGCCCCTTGCACTTCCAGCCTATGCAATGCCACCCTTGCAGCAGTGGGACATCCTCACCTGTGTCCTTGCAGTATGCTCACCTATTGCTGTGAGTCTTGAGGAGGAGGTGGGTCAGGAACACAGGATGCACTGCGCTTGTTGGAGCTTGGTTTGCTCTGTTTTGCATCTTATGGAGAGACCTCAAGGGAAAATGCCATTGAGTGACCCTGCAGGGACATGGCTCCCTCCACCAAAGGTGTTTGGGAGGCTATGTAATTCTCTCCAGTAGGCATCAGAAGGTGTTCTCATTTTTGCTTTTTCACACAGCTCCCTTGATCAGCACTCCTCTGGAAACAGTGGACGCCCTGGTAGAAGATGTTGCCAAGTTTGTCTGTGTAGTGGAGTCATATCCTGAGCCGGAGATTACATGGACACGCAACAGCATTCCCATCAGGTAAGGAGCAGCCCCAGCCCTCACTAGCACCTTCTGCTAAAATTGGCAGTGATTCTTTTCATGATACAGGAGATATCTGGAAATATAAAAATCAGTCTGTGTCAGGAGAGAGAACGAGTGGCTGTAATTATCTAGGATTCTGTATTTCTGAGGGAGTGGTAAGAGCACTTGGGTGTTGCTCTTGCACCTTCACACATTTGAGCTTGCAGAGAGTTGGTTTCTGCTGCAAGGAGTTTTCTCTCCAGCTTCAGACAATTCAATGTGCTTTCTTCCTCAGTTCATGCATTTATGAAGGAGGAGGATGCTGTATAATATTTAAAAGGAGCTTAGCAGGGCTTGTTGTCTGTCTCAATGTTCTTGGAAACTTTGCATGGAAGGGGTTGTACTGTGCCATTCTTATTTGCTTCTAGTTCTGGATCTGGAAATTATCTTCTCATTGTTATGCACTGTCAGACATTAGGGAGATGTAATACTGAGTGGTGAAATGCTGTTGAAAGGAAATACATGCCTAAGCCATCATAACGGTACATTCAGATTAGTCAGTGACTACTGTACAATTTTTAACAGTAAAAGACAAAACCTGACATATGTCCTGGTCAGATACTTGTGATTGCTGGGGATAAAATCCTCAGGTCATAACCTCCCTACTCACACCTCTTGTCATGTTCACATATGAAATTGGTCTTTGCCCCACATACTTTGTTACAATATCCCATATTTTTGTTGCTCCAGCTTCAGGGCTTTCTGCAGTTCTCTGAAATATCCAGGTTAAAACCTGCTGTCCTTAAACCACAGCTATCCTTGAATCCTTTCACTTTCAGATGGCTTCAGCACATTTCTTTGCTTGTTTGCTGGTTTGGTGGGGTCTTTTTTTGCAAAAAAAATAGGCAAAACTACTCCAAGATGTAGACACAAAAGTTGATGATCTTTGGTTGGTGTGTTTTTTCACAACCTTAAAAATATTTCCCTAACTTCATCTGTTTAATAAAAAAATAATTTTTTTTACTTTGTTTTGTTTTGTTTTGTTTTTCTGAAGAAAGTTTCTTCAAACAATTTCAGCCAGCTCTAGCTCCTATATAAGCATCTTTCTCTTACACTGAACAGTGATACATAAAACAGAACCTGGCTGGAACAGGTTATTTGTGCTCATGCCTGTCCTTGGCCAGTCAAAACCCCAAAGATGATGCCTACTGATTTTACCAATGTCTGGGTGGCGGAAGAATTGCCATTACACTAGTGACAGTCAGGAACTGCATGGTCTAATGAAAACCTGAATCTTAATTCTGAACTGAGCATTTTCAGCTCCTTCCCTTCTGCTTGTGGGTTAAAAATCAAAGGTGGAGCTTATTGCCACTTGTAGTGACATCAGCAGGCTGCATATTAAAATGCAATTCCTTTTCTCTGTCTGGTTGTCCCTGACAATCCATGCTGTGCCCTGCAGGCTGTTCGACACACGGTACAGCATCCAGAGGAATGGGCAGCTCCTGACCATCTTGAGTGTGGAGGACAGTGATGATGGGGTGTACTGCTGCACAGCAGATAATGGAGTTGGAGCAGCTGCACAGAGCTGTGGGGCTCTCCAGGTGAAAATGCGTAAGTGGGAATGCAATTTATTCCTGATGCCACATGAGTGTTTAATCGAAAGCCTGAGCAGACTCCCATCTATGGCACCTGGGATTCAACGTTCAGGGCAAGCCCATGTTCTTGGGAAGAAGGGTGCAGCTCTTTGAGTCAGAGACATGGTGTATGGGATCATAAATTAATGCAGTTGTGATTATTTACTTTGAATAACACACATTTGTTCTAAGATCAGAAGAAAAAAACTGATACTTTGAAGAACTCCCTTTGTACAAAACTCTGTAAAAGACTTGGATAGATTAGTCTTCTGTGGCAATACTGCATAGGGCCCTGGTGAATTTTAATTGTAAAATTTCACCAATCAGATTTCTTCCTGAGGATGGCAAAATCAACTAAATTATGTTCAGATGCTCTCAATAGAAGTGTTGAATGGTCTGGAGCACCACGTTGTAAATGTCATCATCCCACAAGGAAGGCAAATGATTTGCTTTTGCAGAGAGCTACATATGTGCAAAACTCAGTAAAACTGGACTCACATGGCAAGAGTTATTTACACAAGCACATCAAAAGGCAGTGGAGGTATATTCTGGCTAAAGCATCTGTTTGTAGGAAAGGATTTGTCTGTACTAATAAGATGACCCTCAAGCTCTGGTAATGCTGGAACTCTGCATCATCCCTGTCACTTGCAGGTGGTGGCCAGGAGATGATGCTCTCTGAAACTTGTTTTTCTGCTGGTTCATTATCATGCAAGGGCATTAAAATGTCAGATCTCCCAAAATACTGAGATAGTAATCCTTTTTACTCTCAGCTCAGACTAAGGCAGGCCATGTTCTTTCAGTAAAATGAATTTAAATTTATCCCTCGTTAACTTTAAGGGAGTTTGATTGCTTTTTCTTTAAGGCTCAATTGTCCTTTTCACTAGCATAGTTATAAATTCTTCAGTTGAGGATAGTAATTGCATTTACATGCCCTTCTTGTTGAGCTAGAGGCAAACCTGGGTTAAAACTCTTTCAAAATCAATTCAATCCAGATCTGAGCTTTGAGACAAGACAGTGTTTACACAGTGAAAAATGTCAGAACCTGGAATGCTAACATTCTTCAATACTGGAAATACTCTTATCTGAATTTGGATTTTAGCCCAGGCCCTAATTCAAATGACTGTCAAACTCCACTCAGGAGAACAAATAACACCTGCAAGTTAGCTGCTTTTGTGGCTTATAAACTGAATGCTGTGCTGAAGAAACTTCTTACCAAATAACTTCAAAACTGAGAAAGACTGCTTTATCTTTCAGCAATACACAGAAAAAGCAGCAGATTTTTTTGTTTTTTGGATGTAATTTCTGAATTTTTCTCATTCTATTATCATGTAGCTTCATTTCAAGTTTAGTTTTTTGGCTTTTAAAATTTTAGGACCCAAAATAACCCGCCCACCTGTAAATGTGGAAATAATAGAAGGATTAAAGGCTGTTCTTCCATGCACTACAATGGGGAATCCAAAACCTTCTGTTTCATGGGTCAAAGGAGAAACAGTTGTAAAGGTGAGTAGGAATGGTTTTCAGTAATACTAATTATTTGCTAAAGGTACTGTGTTAAATATTAGCATTAGTTATAGTATTTGAAAATTCTAGTAGCTAGAAAGGAAGCATTTGGAAAATCCAGGGCTTGTCTCATAAATATCTTCATTTGCAATGATTCTATATATGAACCAAATGTTCTCTATGTATCTATATTTTATGTGATACATGCTTGTCACTACTGAGTATGGCCAAATACTGAGGAAAGCACTTGTGAGTGTTCTCTTAAATAAGAGCTCTTTTGAAGATATAATCCACTGATCTGCAAAAATAGCAATGGGTCAGTGTGTCATGACAATGCTGAGCAGGAAGAGCTGCTTGAGTTGTAGGACATATACAGTGTTCAAGCATGTAAACCCAAACTTTGTAAGCAGATTTTTGATGTTTGTGTGCAGCCTGCATATAGAGTCCTCACCTCAATGGCTCCTTCCTCCGGCAGGAGACTGCTCGCATTGCCGTCCTCGATTCTGGGAATTTAAGGATACACAATGTTCAGAGAGAAGATGCAGGACAGTATCGTTGTGTAGCCAAGAACAGTTTGGGTACAGCCTATTCAAAACCTGCAACTGTGGTTGTGGAAGGTGAGTGACTTTTGAACCAGTCTCAAGCTCCATGTGCCAGCCGCTCACGCATACCCAGTTAATGTGAATTAACCTGAAGTATTGTGTTGATATGTTGTCAGAACCACCCTAGAGAGTGATGAAAAAAAGGAGGAGGAGGAGAGGAGAGGAGAGGAGAGGAGAGGAGAGGAGAGGAGAGGAGAGGAGAGTGTTTGCCTTTGTGGACTTGAACATTTTCTGCCCAATAAATGAACACCAGACTGGTTTTTCAGGTTCTGGTCCTTATGTACTCTGTGTCGAATTCTTATGTACAGAAGGTATTTGCTTTGTGGTGTCAACCACCACCAGTTTCAGAGTGCTGAGAACAGTAGACAGAGGTACACATGTTGGCAAAAAGGCACTCTATCTTCCTGAATCTATAAGAGAATTTGGTTTGGGCAAGAGCTTGTGGAGTGAGTGGGGGAATGACTAATTCAGTAGATGAACAAATTTTTATTTCTTATTCAGGATGACTGTAATGCATAAAGTAGAGAAGGGTCTTCATTTTCTTAGTAAGCTTCAAAATACTATTTTAGGTTACTTTTGGGCTGGAGCTATCAGAGGCTACTTAGCATGCAATCCCATTTCTAAGAGGAACATAGACTACCTTCTGGGAGCAGTATCAGATATATTAGATCCAACTACGCATTGGTAGGTCTGCTGTTTTCTTAAAAAATGCATGAATCTTTCAGGGGTTTCTTGTCCCTTTTTAATATTTATACATACAGACTGTATATACCAGAAATTCCTTAAATAACTTTAAAACAGGAAGGCAGCTATTCTTAACCTAGATTCAGACTGTACTTCTCCCATGATAAAAGCAATGAAGCAAACTGAAAACAGTTGGATCGTGATGTAAACAGCTTGAGTCCTGGATTTTAGTTTGGCCCCTGTCATTGAGACAATGGGCAAAGGCTTGTCAAGAATCAAACTGTGAATGTCAGATGTTTGGTGCTATGAACACAAACGCTGAAGGGCCTCTGTCACTGCAATTCTTTGTTACAGATCTGCCAGAGCCAGTTAGGGAATCTAAAAACAAGCTGGAGTTGCACCAAAAATCCAGGCTGCTAAGGTTGACGTCTTGGTTTTTCTCCATCTCCAGAATTATGCAGTCGCCTCTTAATTCAAGGACAGGCAAAATAAATCACAAATATCCTACTTGGGGTGTGTATGTGTGCTCTTTTTGAAAGGTAGAAGATTAGTTCCTAATTGATCAGTGGCAGGTCAATGCTCCCACACAAATTGTCCCCTCATGTTCTATTCATGTGTTGGGTGAACAAATAAATGCTCTCCTCCAGGCTCATATTGGTTTCTCTGGTAGGACACCTGTGTAATGTACCTAATTTCAGGTGGCCCCTGAACTTGAAACAGAGATAGTCCAATGCTTTTCCTTTAATTTTTTTTTTTTACTGAAAAGGGGGAGGTGTTGTGGTGCACCAGTTTAGTTGTTCCCTTGCATTGGGTGATTGGGAATTTGCACAGAAGAGTTTTGTATTGCACTGTATAGCTTATGTTATATCATGTGGTTTGTTACCCTTTTCCCCCATCACCTGGTCTTTCCCTCACCAATCCTGGTACCACATGGTGGTCTCTCCCCACGGTTACCCCTCCCCTCGCCACTCCTCACTGGTGTCCCATTGGCTGTGGACCTCTCCCTCTGTCCCCATCCCGGGGGGTATAAAAGCTCCCTGCTGCCAGGGAATGCCCTCTTTTCTCCCATGGGTTTGTCCACCTGATATGTGTCTTGGAATAAAGGACAACGTTTCCCACGTGGAGGAGAGCGCTTCTCTAATATTTTACCTTCATTTATGAAGTATTGTGTGGGCAAGGGTCTATAGCCAGCTGGCGTGGACCCCTCCAGCCCAGGAAACACGATTCTTCAGCCACCCAAACTAGACAGACACATGTTTGTTTTATATTTTTGGCTTCCAGAATCCAGAGGTATTAATCCTGGCTTAGTACACAGACTGAACTCTGCAGGATCCATTTGTTCAAACTGACAACAACATTTGTAATCCTGAGGCAGCAGCTTGCTGTGCACACAAATCCCTTCCCTTTATGGTATTTTAGATCAATTTTCATGGATATTTAGCATAACTACATGTGAGCATACCTGTGTATGCCTGCAAGTTGGTACATGCACACATCACCCTCACACACCTCTTTCATTATTTTTAGCCACCCTCTCCTCCTGTCTCTCCTACCCCATTAGTATCAAAATTTTAAAATAACTCCAAGTAAATAATATACTAAAATTATTCAAAGCAGGAAAATCACATTCTTTGAGCATTCACAGTGTTCATAAAATTTATGAAAACTGTTGTTTATTGCTTCTCTGTAATATCATTATGATTTTTTTTCCATCTTAGTCCTAGTATATACTGGAGTCCCCAGCCTGAATAGTGTGGTTTAATATTAAAATAAAATGAATAAGCATGGCTGGTTAACTAGGAATATTTAATTCAAGGCAAGTGTCCATTCAAGGAAAAGTGTAAATATTTATGCCTAGCTAGAGCTAAATCATAGATACTGATTTATTGTGTGCTTCCATTTAAATGGGTCTGGCATTAGTCCTGTGTGGCATACCACCCTTACATGGAAGGGAGCACCCAAGGATCATAGGTCCTTGTGGTTGAAAGGAATGACAAGAGTGCCTGCAAAAGCTTACAAAGTTGTATTAATAAATGACACATTTGGCTTGGAAATGTGTATGGTAATTCCTGACCTCTGTACAAGCATGGACAGTGGGTTTTGGATAAAGGGCTAGGTTGAAAGGAGAGGGACTGAGAGAGAGAGAGATGGATTAAAGAGGAAGAGAGAGAACGAAAAGAATAAAGGAAGAGGAAGGTACTACCAGTCCTGGTTCCAGCATCAATCCAGCTGATGGGTCTGCAGGCCCCTGGAACACATGTGTGTCCAGCCTTTGTAGTACTTTTTATAGTGAAGTTTCCATGCACTGGAGCTAAGTTTCTCACTCTCTAGGCAAATGAGTTATCATGTGCAACCCATTCTTGTTGACCTTTGTGGAAAAGGGTTGGGGGACTTCAGAGAACTTGGGTGCTCTTGATCTCCCCTTACATTCCACACTGGCTCATCAGCATCTTTCCTGTGCCACAACTGTACTCTGTTGTGCTTAGCTCTGAGAGCCAGAACAAGGACGCTTGTGCCAGAAAGGCACTGCCCTACTTCCATTTGGCCCCTTTCTCCAGACATGGTTGGTAATAGGCTGTCACTACCAACAATCCTTGGTTGGCTCCACAGCTACGTGGCTATCAGTTTTTGAAATATACACATTAGCCCTTATCTTCCAGGCTTCCACATCCTAAGCAATTAGCTTAAGGCATTGTTCAAAGTGCAGAGGTGTTCTTGAAAGACTGACTGTCTGCCTTCTGCAGGCAATCAGGCTCCTAAATGTCCTTTTGATCAGGCACATGCTTAAATGACTTGCTCAAGTTGGCTGAGAAATTGCAGCAAGTCACAGGTACATAGAATGAACTGTGCAGGATCCATTTGTTCAAACCGACAACAGCCTTGGCCCAAAGGTTTACACTACTGAGGTACCTTACAGTACTAGTCTGGTTTCAGTGGTCCAAGGTAGAACTATTTGAAAAATGCGGCTGTTTTGATTTTCCAAATATTTTTTCCTCTATTCCTTGTCAGCTTTACTCTGCATTCATAATACTGACCTCTATTTATTACTTTTAAAACACAGTTTTAGGATTTTTAAGGTTTTAGTATTTTTAAAGCAAAGTTAAAATAATTTGAGCAATAAGCTTTAGATGAAAATTGAGATGCAGTTCTTGTCAGGAAAAAGAAAGCACTGAAAACCTCTGTTAGTGGTTTTTCAAAAACTGAATTTTCAGTTTTCATCAGTGAATGTAGTGGAGGAGATAAAGGTTCTGTAGGCTCTTAACTCTGCACAGACCTGTTCCAAGTTACGGCAGCCTGTTTACTTTACCAGGGCAGGTTTATACTGGTTGTATACTGAGGTTGAATTATAATACGTTAATCCTGGGTCAGGATTTTTATTGAAAAGATTAAAAAGCCTGTCTTTTTGCATCTTTTATCCAAGTCTGGGGCAAACTCAGATGAATTTGGACAAGTGATGGTGAAATAAATTTTTTTCTTTAAAGGCATAATCCACAAGTGGTAGATGCACAATCATAATGGACCTAATTGTTGAGTTTGTGGGAAGCAAGGAACCAAGCTCCTTACTGGGAACTGTGTTGAGTCCATGGACAGCACTGTCCTCACTCAAAGTCTGCCTGGGGTGCCTGGCAGGTATTAGGAGAAGAAACAGGCCATGGAGCATCCCCTTGATTTGACATCAGAGTACAGGCTGTGGAGAAAAGGTATGGAGAAAGGATGCAAGAGGCAAGCATTGGCCAAGTGAGCCAAGTGAGTGACTGTGCAAGACAGGCATCACTCCTGAAGGAGAGTTACACACGATTTTTATGATCTTGGTGTGTCCTGTACCAGTAAAATGATGCATTTGGTCTTTGGTTTCCTTCTGAGGAATGTTTCAAAGGAGTAGGGTTGGTTCTTTCTGACATTTGCTGGGGTCATTATAAATTAGCTCTTCACTAGTGAGCTGGTTCACAGCTGTGCAGAAGCTGCATGGTTATATTTTCCTCACTTGGTTCTTCTAGTTACAGCCCACTCAGCTTATGAGAAAAGGACTAGTGAAAGTAGTGGCATGAAGGAGAAGTTCAATAGGCAGAAACAAGCGTTTTCCACAAAGGAAAAGGCTTTTGCTTTCTGCAAAGCCAAACAAATAAGAAATGCTGAGTTTGTTGGGTCTGCTAAAGTTAGCATGTGAAGATGACTTCCTCTTGCTACTGTACATACAGAAGGTAGAAGGACATTGAGATACAGAAGGTAACGTGTGCATTGAGGTAAAGGAACAATATTATAATCTTGACTGTTTGCCAAGAAATGAGTTTTTATTTTCCTAGAGGTAACATTTCTGACCTGCAGTTTTGTATTAATTTTCTATCATCTTAAGCATTTTGCTAACTAGCTTTTTAATCACTGCATTATCAACTTTGGTAATGTAGACTTCTGAAAAACCTAGAAGAGTATTTATACACTCAGTGAAGCAGTACATTGCCAACGGATTTCCACAGATTTCTTGTTGTTTGCTGTGTTGATTCTCAAAGTGAATCTCTGGCTGAAGGTTCCCGAATTAAACCAAGATTCAGGACTGTGGTTGAATACAGGCATTTGCTTGCTTACCTGATATGTAGCTCACACAGATGTCTGAAGGCTGAAGTTTATTGACAAGATGTTGACTGAGATGGCTAAGATGTTCCAGTTTTATCTGAAATCACTCCTTTGGAAATAGAGAAGCAGTCATTGCCATCAAGAGTGTTGAGATTTGTCATCAAATGCAGAAATTACCACTGATGAAAGGGAAAACTTAGAGCAGGGTATAAAGATTTAAGCTGTGCCTAGAAGGCATTTTTTGGCCTTCTCTGAGCATTTGAAACCTGTAAGGTCTGTAAGACTTTTGTTTTTTTCCTTTATGCATTAGACAGCTATTTATGTACATAGGCCATAAAAGGGGAGGAATTTTCATTTTTGTTGGTATTTGCACTGACATCAAACTGGGCCATTAATAGGACCAGTTCCACAAAAGCCATGCAAGAGCTTTTCAGGTTCAGCTTCTGGGCCTGCTGCCTAAAACTGCACAGTGTCCCAGGTCTGACATGAGTTAAGAATTATATTCCCCATATCCATTATGTATGAATTGTGTGATATTAAAAGAGTATATTTAAAGCCATGAGCTCTTGTGTGGTGTGAAGCATGGGAATATTCCTGTAATGAGCATGCTTATCACTCAGACATGGAATGAAGCTGCCTCATTAATTTTTTCTTAACATGCAAAATAAATCCCATTGGATGGTTTTGCTTTAATCTCTTACTCTCTTTATCAGATGTTATCCTTATAGCCAGTGTTCAGATTATATGTAATTCCTACATCAAATAAGAAGTGTCTATTGCAGAACAGCCACAAACCAGTAAATTTTGTGATGATTTACAGGTGTCATTGCCAGACCTGGGCTCAGTTTTTTTTCTTTGTTTTGGAGAATGTTTCTTCTGTCCTTAGGGGAAAGAAAGTGCCACTTTGTGAATTGGTAGAATTCACATGAAGAAGGGCTCTTGTTCTTCATTCTTCCAAAAAAAACAAAACAAAAAAAAAAACAAAAAAAAAAAAAAAAAACCTGAAAAGAAATTGAAAAGTTGACTAAGAATTTCTGACAGTTTAGAAGTAACACCTGCTTAAAAATTAAAAAAAAACGCCAAAAATCATGTTTCGGCCTTAGCCTTATATTTAGCTTCAACTATTGAAAGACCATTTTCTGGACATTAATGGAGTAATTGTCACTGAAATGTACAAAGGGTTGTGGTGGATTAGGCACTAACACAACAGAAGGTAAAATATTTTCCTGAGAGGTGTCCTTCCAATCCAACAGCAGCATGTGAATGGTAGTTTTCTGATGTAGGAAGACAGTGTGAATGGTCTACTGGAATGTGGTGTGCAAAAGGTTTTTCTTCCCCTGCGGGTAAAGAACAAACTTCCCGTGTTTCTAAGTGTTGCCTCCAGCTAGTGAAACCTCTGAAATTCCAGCTTGCTCAGTGATGCATTTCTAATGTTGAAAAGTGTAGAAAAAGGTAATAAATACAGGGACTGCTATGTGAGAGGAGAGAGTATGTTAATAGTCCTGTTGGTTGTATACTGAGTTAGATGCATCTTGTGATTTATATGAAACTGATCTTGATCTCCACCAGCCTGTGGCACCAGAGACTTGTGGCATTCAGGAACATACTGTGTGATAACCTTTAGTTTTGAAGTCATCACTCTAGAGACACATGTCTAGAAATTAGCAATCATACATCTGTAAGGAAACAAACAAACAAAATAGCCAGGGCAAACATTAGAAGATGCAGTGTGTTTAACAAAAAAACTACTTGTATTCTCTATAGATACATTAACATTTTTGGTTCAAATCTCTGCATTTTCCAGCTGTCTGAAGAGGCATGGATCGGTTAAGGACTACTGACCCTTTCTTTAACTAGGCCATTTAATTAATTTCTCCATTGAAGTGTTATCCTGTGCTTCGTCCTGTGCTACTATGTGGCAGCACATAAAACAATCAAATTAAAACAATGGTAGAAGCAAATCTCCTTACACTCCCCTGACTTAGATGTTTGGTTTTGTGTTCCACCTCTGGTAGATAGATGTTTTTCCCTGGCCACATTTTATTGCTTATTACTAGCTACTAAAATAATACCCTGCCACAGGCCACAAAAATGTTTCCCTGTAAGCCACTTCTGAAAACTGCCTTAGCCTTAAAAATAGGAAGGTTTTCCTTGCAGAACCATCCCTTCAAAAGAAAGGACTTGCCAGATTTGGTCTAGATTTTTATTTTAATCACGTAGTCTAATTCTTGTGCCAGTGAGGGGATGGCAGACTAGTTGACAATAGAAAGCAATGCCATTGCTACTTAGTTAAGAGACTGTCCCTGTGAAGTGTAAAGAACTAACTTCCTTCAGCTGTTTTTTGGACATCTTATATAGTCTTGGGACAAATTTGCATCACAGATAGATCAACGGACTAGCAAGTGACCAAAATTCTAGTAATAGGAATAAAAACATGTGCAGAAAATTCTATCAATTTGAATAGACCACATTCCAGAGGTGGTCTATACTTTGAACGAAAGCTGACTCCGGATATGCCATCCAGAAAGTTTTTTACACTTTTGTGTCGACTTGTCTGCACTTGGCATAGATGATGTAGGAAAGGGAGATACCAAGAGACCGCTGAAGCAGCCAATCAGCACTGTTACCTTGCATTTCCCACAAATTAGATTTCAGTGTGAAATCAAAATTTTTATCTCTATCATCTTTTGAGGCAGAGTGTTTTGGGTCAGGTGAATTGCCAAATAGCAAACTGACAAGGAAGTTTTCAGTTCTTAATTAAAGTACTAGATGAAATTTCCTCATGGAAATTCTGATACCAACACTGAAGAAGAGTCTTCGGCTTGGCTTTGAGCAGAGGCAGAAACTCTGGGAAAGGATGCCTTTCCTGTTTGTGTTGCTGCTGGCATATGTAGCTGCAGGCATTGTCCCATGACAGTAAAGGGTGAATACAGCAGTTTGATTTTGAACATTGCAAAAGGTTTATGGGGAGGAAGCATTACAAGTTTGCCTGTAATTACACCAAAGTATTTGACTGACCTCAGTGGGGTGGCGTGGGCGCAACTGAAAACCCAGAATATCTCATTAAATCTCCTCCTACCTGCGGCACTCTCCAGAGTCATCCCAAGGCTCTGAGATGCTGCAGAACCAATCATGGCCCTAATTACAGGGTAACAGGGCAAGCTGCTGGAGGAAGAAAGCAGCCTCAGACCTTCAACAAATGACAAGTACGTGTGAGATATTCAATTTACTCCCAAGGCTTGCTCCGCTGTGACATTGGCATGAAGTTCATGCTGCCTTTGAGTCATTATCACAGGGTGGCCTCTTGCAATGAGGAGCTGCAGTGAGGCTTCAAACAAGGCACATACACAAAATTCTTCTTTAAAAGCACTTGAGCCTGCTATTTCCTTTCACAAAAACCTCTTTCCCCTAACAAAGACCTTTGGAAGGCACTTGAAAAATGTATGACCTTCTCACATCACTGCATGAATTGTGATTTTAAGAGAAAAATGCTATGGCAATTAAAATCCTTCTCTCTTCTAAACCATTGGCTAGCTAAAAAGCATGAGCTTCCCACAGAACAATGAAGGGAGTGGAGGATAGAGAATATCCATAGCTATCAGATAAAGGCGACCAGAGCAAACTGAGACAAGCATTCTGAAGTGGCTGGAGCCCCTCATAGTCCCTCACAAAAAGGGTATATCAAACAGGGAGTTGAGAATTTGGAAAAAAGGTGGATCTTTGTTGTAGGAGGAGCTAGATGGGTTTTCAACACTAAAAATCAAGCATGTGTGATGGATAAGGTGAGCAGGGAACAGGCTCCTTGCTGTCCCTAAACAAAGGAACAGCCTAGCAGCTAGCAGCACTCTAAAGTAGATGAAAGGAAGTACTTTTCACATGACATGTAATTAAATTTATGGCATTGCTGATACCAGTGGTGGAGACCAGATGTCAGGATGATGCAAGAATTATCTCATTTTTGGGTATCCCAGTGATTTCCCATAATTCTTTGCTCAATTCCTTAAAGTGGGAGGGGGAGAGGGAGACTTGTGAGTAGCCATGATTTCAATACCTGCACACAGACTGGTAGCCTCAGCAGCAGTCATGATGGGTCTTGATCATGAGTGGAACAAGCAAAGGAAATTCTCCTTGACTTCGGGAGGCTGGGAATTTTCCAATTTCAGATTCAGTAGTGAGTAGATGAAGAGATGAATGCACCTGATATGACTGTACTGTAGACAAGACAGAGCATGGGGAGGTTTGAAAGAGTCTTTCCTTCAAAGAAACCAAACACATATGTAAGACCAGTAATGACATGAAAAGAATTTCCTCATTCATTTCCTTGGGAAGTAATTTGAACGCATTATCCTCACTTGTCCTTGAATCTAGTGTTTGCTCTGTATATAGAGATGAACACTTGTACAGAACAGGTTTATATAGTTACACAGGATATAAGCTATCTATTTACATTTTACTCCTGGTTATTACATCTTTGTGTATTTGTGGTGTCTCCTTTTAGGATTCCAGAGACATCTACAGCAGTGCAAAGTCTTCCACAGCCGAGAAGTTAGTGGCTGATATGTTTACCATCACATGAGTCCTTCTACTAATGCAAATAGTCTTACCACCCATAAATCTAGGAGTCCACCCTAAAATAAAGTTAGCTTGAAAAGTTATTGCCTTGCTAAAAAAATTTTTCTTTTATATCAGACACTAGAGCTTTGAAACTGAAAGCATATGATTCAGGATGGACATGTTGTGCTTTGCTGCACCTTCCTTTCAGACAGATCTTGAACTGTCCCTGGTGCTCATCTCATAGCCTCAGGCTCCAAGCTGAGTGTCTGTATATTGCTGTGGAGTCTAACCTGTGCTGCATGATGCTTTAAGGACTATGACAAGACCCAAGTGTCCCAACTAATATATTGGGAGTCAGAAGAACTTGCATCTTGTCATTGTGTACAAAATGCAGATACTTCAGATGCATTGGAGGCTTATCCTCCTGGGTTACCACAATAACAGGGTGAGGATCAGTGGATGATGAAGTACTGCTTGCTTAGAGCTTGCTTAAAGCTCTTCCTCACCTTGCTCTTTTGGGCCCCATACATAATAGTGCTGTCCCTTGAGAAATAGTACAGTGATTGTGTGGATTTCCTACAGTGTGTTTGTAGTTTTTTTTTTTTTTTTTTTTTGATAACTTGTATACACATGGTTCTCTAGCAATGAGCATGTTTGTACCTAGATTAAATAAAATAGGTAAGCAATTTGATAGAGATAAATAGAAGAGTCTCATATCAGCTTTGCTGGAGCTGTTTTGCTCCTCTTTGTATTTACTTGGTAGACTTACAAAAAAAGATAAGTGCTGCAACCTAGGTAAGAAATACTTGGAGATCAAAGTGAAACTGACCTTGCAGTTATCTTGGGATTTAATTATTAACTCATCCCCATTTTGGAAGTGCTAAGCCACACTCAGAACCTGCTGCTGCTGCTGCTGCTGCTGCTGCTGCTGTGAGAGGAGTGGTTGACTCCTTGTCTCCTTGTCCTTGCTGGAGAATATGTTTGTTTTCCAAGGTGGGATTCGGTTCTGTCATGTCAGCTGCAGAGTCTGTATCTTGCCTGGTCAGCCCTGGCTCTGGGAATGTGACTAGCTGCTGCACACAGCTTTGACTGTCTCTGTGACTGCTGATCCATGAGCATGGTTTGTGGCCTGTTCTTGGCACTGGTATTTCAAGAATTTTTTTTTTTTTTTTTTTTTAAATGCAGGTAATGTTAGAAAACACAAATGCTGCAGGTTTCTATGTATTTAGAAATGTATTTGTCAGACCTTCCCTCATCTCTCACGGGTGGGAAGGAAATGGTAGTCCCTCTACTTTTTACCTCTCCTTGACTCGCTGGTTTAGGCTTGTCAGGAAGAGTGAATGGTTATGAGCTGAATGAATCTGAATGGGAAGTTAGAAAAATGGACTTCTCACTGGCAAAAATCACAGTGGCACAAGTTCATGGTTCTTCAGAGCACATAGCAACCAAGAAGAAATATTTTTTCTATGGCTTAGTAAGCAAAGTCCAAGCCCAGAGACACTTCTACAGACAAGAAGTAATTCTGACCTTCATGCTTCAGGTACAAAAGGTCTATGGGAACACTGGCAAACACAAACAAAAAATGCTTGCAATTTAGCTAAGTACTTACACATGAATTTTGCACAGTGCAAAGTCTTTGCCAGGATATTTATATCTGGAAACCTTTCAAGACAATATGTGGTTTACCAGTTCCGGCAGCAGTGTAGACACATTGGATCTCAACGCAACACTGGATGCAAAGGAAAATGTTTTGTGCACACAAGATTTTCCTTTACACACTGTGTTCTACAGCTTAGCTGAAAAAAAATGCATAAGACCTGGTTTCAGTCACCCAAAAGGCCATGTTTGATTGGTAAATACAAAGCAGCTGTGGGAGGTGAGGCAGATTGAGATATCAGATCTGAAGGGTGGGCACATGGGGTCTGGCTCGTGTGTGAGGGCAGGCTTTGGCTGCAGTGGGATGGGAATGTTGCCAGGTGGTTGCCAACACAAATTTAGCTCCTGGTGGCCTTACCTTGCTGTGGACTACTGGGGATGCAGATGCTTTACAGTATGTCAGCACTCTGCCAAAAAACTTGTGGATGTGAACACCTGTGGATGCTGATAAGCTAAGTTAATTCACATACATGGGAAAGTGTTGCTCATATTCTCTTAAATACAGGGTTCACCAAAGCAACTGTGGCCTCTGGATAAAAAGCAACCTACCCCACACCCCAAAACTAGTGTTTGACTGGTCCTGGTGTTGCCTTTTTCCCAACTTGGAAATGAAACTTGAGATCATTTTAGTAAGGAGGTAATATAAGGCCTTTACTTGAAGGCCTTCAGGTGCAGTTATGGGAAGATGTCCCACACTCCCAAGAATGAGTACATTTTTTATATGTTCTAGGAAATTAGCATAATTGATAAAAAGCACCAATTAGGAGGACAAGTGGTGATGTAATCCCCCTCCTGCCCCCCCCAGGTCAAGCCCCTTCTCTGGAGTCCCCCCTCGGCACTAGCTGGGCTTTATCCATGAAATGTGTCCCAAAGAATTGTTGTAGGCCTTGGTTCCCAGGAGGAACCAAGACAGCAGAGGGACCTTGCACCTCCCAGGGCTTGGAGCTCTGGAAGTACTTTTGTTTTTCTGCCTAGAGAAAGGTCATGGAAAAATACTGGGAAAATCAGCCACTAGTACAATAGGCTACAGAGCTACAAATATATGTGTGAAGAATACAGAGAACATATTAAAGTAAGAAGGCAAAAATCAAACAGCACCCCTTTGCCCTTTCCCCAAAGCAGCAGCATGGCCCCAGGCCACCTACACAGCTGTCTGGTTGTGACTGGCCAAATCCAGCCTTCTTTAGCAAAAAAAACAGGCCTTACCCTGACTGAGGGTAGGCATCTGCCAAGACTGCGGGACCAGACCCCAAAACCTGGGAAATGAAACATAGCTCAATCAAAGGCAGTGGGGAAAAAAAAGTCACCTGGAAAGAGTTAGCCATTCAATGTGGCGGCAGGGGGGAAGGCATGCTGCTTTAATCTTTTTATAGTATAAAAATTTTGCGACTGAATTAAAGCCCTACTGTTTGGACTGGATGATGTTACGTAATTCTCAGAAATGAGAGCAGCTGGCCATGGTACAGATACCTCCTAGCAAGCCCTGCAGTGCACAGAACATCATTTACCAAGGCTGTAAAAAAATACATTTATTAAGGAGCTTGGGAGTGAAATTTGACATACTGTCTTGGCTTTTAGCTGTCTGGATTTCATTTACATCTCCTCTGTTTTATTTTCCACTAAAATAAATAAATAAATAAAGCTGTCTTTGCCCACTTTCCCTAATTGCTTTTCTGGCATGCCCGTGGGTGAATCCAGTGCAGGGAGCCCAGGGGTATTGATGTGAATATTGCTAACCTTGTAATGGTAATGTAGCTAACAAGCAAAGGCAAAATCCACATTCAGGAGAATGTGGAAAAAGGCAGACAAGCAATGGAAATTGGAAATCATCTGATTGTTGGAAATTTTCACTCTGAGGAAAACTGAGAACAAGAGAAGGTCCTGAGCCCACCAAAAAATGTGATTTTTACAAACATTTATTGCTATTTCCTGATCCTTCCTCTTGCCTTTCACCCACCTCTTCCTGCCAACTACACTACCAGCAGATTTGCCATTTCTTACTTGCCTTTGCCTCTTTTCTTCAGTTGTGAAACTGGGGAGAGGGGGAAGAGAGGGAGGGGGCAGAAAAATCATAATTGTGGGGTCTGTGTTCTGCCATTTAGATACAGGACAGATTTTGTTGCTCAAGCAGTTGCCAAAATGGACCCTGAGCTCATCCGGGTGTTCTTGCCCTGCTTTGCACAGGTGGATGGTGACACTGGCAGCACTTATGCAACCCTGACTTTCCCACAGCACTCAAGTCTGACAGCAATGCCAGTGTGTTGATCATCTACCCATAGATTATGTGGTTGAGAAATAGGTGATACTATTTTTTTAATACTGTTTCCCAAAGTGATTGAGAGCCCTTTGGAAAATATGTCCCTGGATCAGCCAATCAGCCATGCTCCAAAACCTGTTACAACCAGGAAAATCTGGCCCTTGTCCCAGGAAATGTCTCATTTAAAAATAAAATAATTTAATCCCTCCCCCTCCTGGTTTATTCCAGTAATACCGTCTACAACTACATACTTAAGGTACATAGCTAAACTTTAAATAAAATATTTGAAAGCATGCAAATGTAAGTATCTGAAATGTTAAAGAATGAAATCTGTAACTTCAGTTTTGAGGGTCATGAAAAAATGCACGATAGCACTGGGGATAGAAGGAATTTCAATTCTTCCACACTTTGGAAATCAGCTTAGTTCCTTATAGGCCAAATTTTATTTAGCCATACCCCCCTGCAGTACTTGCCACCCGAAACATGTGAATGTTTAGGAGCTGCTGCTCCCTGTATTTGGTGTTTTAGAATTTTAAGAATGGCCTGATGCTTTACCTTACGTATGGTGGCAGACAACTGCTTACCTAGCAGTGTGCTGGGCTACTAAAGCAAGTGCAGTGATCAGCGCTGATGGATGGACCCTGGGAAGAGGAATGCAGCTTTCTGACCTCCCCATAGGCACCATGCCAAGCATTAGTGAGCCAGCCATAGTGCTTGCTGTGGCTTTGCACCTTGCCTTTGCTACTGCCATTTTCAGTGTGCCTTCTTTCTTCCTGGCTGAAAGATCCTAGTGGATTTTGGGAAAGCAGCTAGTACAGAGGAGGATATATCAGCTAACTGGGTGCTGGAAATTTGTAACTTTGGTATTAATTTAATTGGGCAGGATCTGAGCAGCAGAGACAGAGAGCAGCATCAGGTGGGCAAGGGTCCCAGCAGCATACTGGGCAGCACAAGAGAAGCACTAAGGGCCATGTTCCAACCCTGGAAGCTAAAGTGCTGGCTTCAGCTGGAGCCATGTGAACATAACTGCTGCCAGAGGACAGGCCCCAAAGTTTAGTATTTCTCCAAATGAAGTATAAAAATAATTATGAGCTTAGCCTGCAAAACTTGGGTCTGAATTCACAACCATCTGGTGTTAATGGCCTGAACTGAAACTTCAGACAAAGGTTTCATTTTACTTATTATTCATGAGAAAAGTTTCTGGCCAGTGACTGCAGCTTTGCTTATTACTTCATACCTGCTGCCTTGCTGAGGGGTAAGGGGGTGCAGAAGCCTGATGCTGCTCTGCTTTGACTTTAGGCAGGTGGCACCGAGCAGAGATAGTGGAATTGCTTGAAGCACACAGAAGAATTAAGAAACTCAATATAATATTTCTCCTCTCACCATTTTCACTTAATTGACATTGAACTTGATCCTCCAAAAAGCCCCTGCCCAAGAGTTTATTGAAAGGCAAAAAGTTTTCCATGCTGAAGTTAACTCCTACTGCTACTTGTCTATGAGCAAAAGCTGTTTTTAGGCTCTTTGTCAAAACAAATCTCAGCTGCATACCGGTTCAGAACTGGGTGGAAGGACTACGTGGAAAGCATACGCTTTTTTTCAGTTCAGCTGAAATTTTGCAGACAAGGCATTCCCACCCCAAATAGTGGGGACACTATTAGAACACCTAGATGTTCTAATTCTGAACAGGCCAAACAGAAGATGTTGGCATGGTGAGGTATGTTGATAAACACATAGATAAGAGTGGCAAATAAGATCTCAGTCTTTTCTGACAACTCCAAGAGAAACTTCCAAGCTTATTAAAGTTTCTGATGGAGATTTTTAGACATTACTGTGTGGTCCAGAAGGTGTTACTCAATAAGCATGAGAAATTTGAGTAAGAAATGGCAGCGCTTTTGAGCCTGCTTCCGTACAGACATTCTGGTGTTTCCATTAAAAATTTTAGGTCAAAACTCAAATGTTCCAGGTGGGAAGTTTCTCTTCTCTGCTTTTCTCTATGTGGTCCAAGTACAGCAGCTTGTTAAGACCATCAGGCTTGTGTTTCTGGATCAAAATAAGATTTCAGCAAAAATACTTCAGTTGTTATTTCTGGCCAAAAGTCCTCCCCCTTCCCCCCACTGCAATCCCCCCAATCCATCCCCCCCGCAACAACAACAACAACAAAGACAGAAGGACGGTGGGTGAAGGGAATACTTATTTTGCTTATCTGCAAAGTGCCCAGTAAAAATATTTCCACAAAAGAAGCAAGAGCCATAGAAGTGAGAAGTCACTTTAAAAATCTACTTTTCCACTGCAATCTCATCTTCCTAAAGTTTTTGCCAGCCATTCTCTCATACCTTGATGCTTGATGTTAGACACTTTCCCCTCAGGGCAGCTTGCTGTTGCATGGAAAATGCCAGTGTTTGCAGCACTCAGTGGCAAGTCTTAATCACTGCAATCAGACTGAGATGTTTATCTGACCCTTAACCATCACGGCACATGTCCATACTGGCAGTCCTTAATGGTTCAGACAAAGTTTCACAGGTCAACCTGGGCAGGGCAGCATGGTAATTTGCTGCTTTTTTTGCTGCAAGCTGTTCCATCTGCATGCTACTGAAAAGTTTCCTCCTGGTTTTCTTGTACATTGCCTCCTCTGAGGCTTGGGACTTGACATAGAAATTTCCAGAGGTAAACTTTTAGTTTGTAAGGTGCAGAATGTAACCACACTAAATATTTTTTTTTCTCCTCCTCATCTGTCTCCCAAGAATGTCACTCACTGGGAAGCCTGTTCTATGCTGTACTTTTATTCATGGAGCTGTGACTTACATCAAGACCCACTACGGAGGGAGTACCCCCATGTCGACACCAGCCTCAGCTTTACATTGTCATTCAACTAGCACCTTTGTCCTCTCTTACAGTGTTTGCCAGAATCCTGAAGGCTCCCGAATCTCAAAACATCACCTTCGGGTCCATGGTGACATTGCGGTGCACAGCAACTGGCCTTCCAGTCCCTACTGTCACCTGGCTGGAAAATGGGAAAGCTGTAAGTGCCTCTTTTTCATGCTTTTGGCCCTGGAAGACTGCTATCATCTGGAAGGGCTGGTAGTCGGCACCTGTGGTTTCTACTCCTTCCTAACTTAGCACCTTGTTTTTCAAACTGGTTGAGTCCAGCTCATCTCTCTGCTGCATTTTTCTATGGAAAAACATTGTCCCCCTTATCCAGGGTGTTGTATGACTTCATTTGTTAGGATCTGAAAAGCCCAAGATAAGCTGTGCTTTTCACCCTTCCAACCATCCTTCAAGACAGAATTTCTAGGACTTCATTGTGTATTTCTGCAGCTATCTTTCCTTTCCTTTTTTAATAGTGTGGTAACAACAATGAGGCAAAAATGCATATTTTACAAAGTACCATAAACCACAGAGTTAGATAGAGCAAACTGTTTTGAGGTCAAATACCTGTGGAACCACATTATGCACAGCATATTTGAAGAAGATAATAGATCTGAAATTTTCTAGGCTGACATAGGTGATGTGAAATATGTCATGAATTTATCCCTGGGCAGAAACATGTTCTTAAGAAAGGCACACCTTCTTCAGTGGCAGGCACCAAGGGATGCAAATCTAGTGTCTCATAGGAAAGATTCTGTGGTCTTATAATCCTGACCACTTAATATGGGTGCTTGCTTTCAATTTGCCTGGCTTTCATGCCTGTGTGTAGGCTGTTGCAATGCCTTCATTTCTGTGAAGAGAGAACCTGCTTGATGCCTAGTATTGCCTGTATGGGAGTGAGTACGGAACCACAGTGATGGCAGCACTGCAGCCCAAGCCTGCCATAGCTTCTCTGCAGTCTTCATGTGTTAAGGTGACCATGTTTTATACTCTCTTTGATATTTTGACAGCTTTTTAAAGGATGTGAGCCCCAGGGCATGATTCTGCGGAGGCAGGTAGAGTGTCTGCTGAGTGCAGGCTGGCAATTTGCCTCTGCTCTTTCTCATGGACCTCCTGTCAGCCCTGAGTCCTTCTGAGCACAGGCTGATCCTGACCATGCCTGTGGACTTTCTGGTCCAGAGGACCAATACATCGCTTGGCTCTTACTTGAGGGGGCTATCACCATCCTGGTTTGTACCTCTTCTCTCCACAGATTAAAACACAATATTAAGACCCCATGGCTACTCTACAGGCTGTATGGCCTTCCTTGCCTCCTCTATATCTTATGGTGTCCTCCAGTCTGATTAGGGCTAATTTTCTATATTTCTTCAGTGTTGCTAGGCAGAGCAGAAAAGGGATGAGATCAGCCTCTGCTGAGACCCATGGGTGCTTGGTGGTTTCTGACAATATTTAGTTTGAGACAACTGCAGGTGTTTATTTAAGACTTCTTCCCCACTGGGAATGAAATCTTTTGCAGGAGTCTGAGGTACCTGGAAAGACCAATATATTTCCAGAGCACAGAGCTGTGCTCTGATGAGATCCCAATGAGCGGGTCCCACAGAGAGCTGAGGTACACGAGATGATGCTCAGCCCCTGCCTGGGCCACTTCCTGACTGGTCATATCTGCTCTGCCCCATTCCTGTCTGAAAGGCATAGCCCAGTCCCAGGATGGTAGTGCTCCTGATTGCCTCACTTCAAATATGGCAAGGAAACCTTAATGAAAGCCTGTCTCTGGGAGAGTCAGCAGGAAGCCAGTGGATGGGACACAGTGAATTTGAGGGTTGTTTCACAGCAAGGATGAGTCATTTGAAGACGCAGCATGCCTGTGGCATTATGGTTTCTGAACACCAACCTGTAATTGTCCCGGGGTTCAAAGAACAGTAATCTGCTGAGCTTACTGAGCTTCCCTGGAAGAGCAGGATGGAAACTCCTCTGTGCTGCAGCTGCCTGGTCTATTTAGAAACACAATTCATTTTTCTCCTGCTATGCACCATAGGCTATCATGGACCTTATAATGTAGTTTTCCACATATCCAGGAATAAATGAGCCAGGTGTGAAGATATGAAGATGTCTCTAATTTCCTGGTAGATGAGGTGATGTTTTAAAGGCTAAAAAGAGAACTCCTGGAAACAAAATCTCAGGAAATGTGTTTGAAAAGGCAAGGGAATCAATTAACACAAGGGCACATCTTGAAGTTTCCAGTAAAGGAAACAACAGATGGCCAATGTGGAAGTTCTAGGCACCACTGCCTGTGATTTTCCACTGTGCCTGGTGCATACTGCTTGTACTGCTTGCAGTTACTTGAGCAACCACTTCCTCCTGCATTCCTCCAAGCTGGAAGGAACAATCCCAGTTATCTGTGCTCAGCAGGCACAGTCCAGTGCTGCCATATGTGGTACACCTGAGGCCTGAGGAGCCAGCAGGGAGAGAAGACTGGATTAGCTGCTCACGGCAAGCAGCCACCTATCCCACCAAGATGCTGGAAGGCAGGAGTGGCCTATAGGAAATACCTCCTTCCCACTGAGAAGGTCCCTGCACCATTTCAGTGCTGAGTGGTTTCTGGAGAGAAAAGGATTCTAAAACTAAATTTGAGCAGCTCTGTGACAAAAGACATATCTGTGAAAAAATATCCCCTGGGGTCCCACCCTCTTGAACTGATTTCCTGTTATAAGGCCAAATATGAGGCCTGGTCCCCTCATTTCCACAGTGGCTGACATACCTGGTGCAGTACTTACAAATTGTGTTGGTCTGATTATTCAGTGATTTCTTCCCATGAACATTCTCTTACCACAAGTCCAAGCTGACTCTGAGAGAGTCAAAACAAATATATTCTTTTCAGCATTTTCTTTTCATAGAGAATCCAATGTCCTTACAAGACATGTTACAACACTGATGAGTTCCTTCTTGCTTTTTCAATTATTGCTGTCAATACCCATGGGTATTTCATTTCACTGAAAGATCTCATTGAAAGCACATTTTTACTGACCTGCAGGGACGTCAGATTGATATTTCTGTCTTAGTTACAGGGGTAGGTAGGGTGCTTTGCTGGGGTGAATCCAGGGTGACAATCTGCAATGTCCTTACAGTCAGGTCATACCTAGGGGGTCCACAGGCAACATACTTCACTTGAATTATGATTGATGCTTCTTATCAGTATGAAGGTTAGAACAGGCTATGCTCTCCTTCCTACTGCCTTTGCAAGATAGAGTCTGTATGTACCATGCTCTCCCACTTTAATGAATGCCATGTTGGCAGGAAAAACTTGATGGTAAACCAAGGCCAACTGGCCAAAATCAGCAGGCTTCAAGCTCATTTAACTGTGAATAACTGATCTGGGAAAAAAGCTGGTCAAAATCATCATATTTTCATGCCCTTTCATAATTCTAGTTGCAAGATAAGAAAATCTACTAGATATCTGCTGAAGTATTGGAGCCAGATCACTTTCTATACTCATGACTGCTTTGAGAGTATTGCAGTGGTTATACTAATCCAGAATCAATGACTTCCAAACTACTTTCTTCTCTTCCTCTGTGTTGTGGATGTTCACAAAGGAACATCCTGTGCTTTCCTTCGTAAGGTATGGAGAGGCAAAAAATCTACTACGAGAAGCCCTGCACTAATTAGCCAGCTCAATTACATAAACAAAACTGTGACTATGACCCTCTTGAACTGAAACGTAATTGAAAAAGTACTGCTAAAGTGTGAAATAGGAGAGATCTTTTAACATTTATTTCTGTGTACGAAATCACTAGCTATGAAGGTGCCAAAGCAACACCAGAAGCTTTAGGTCTCTGCCACTTTTGTCTCCTTGCCACATCTTCCTCTGCTAATTTAAATGGTTGGGACACAGTCTCTTAGATTTTTCCTTGGTTTGCCTGTTTGTGTCTTTGTTGGAAATATTGCTGAACTGGGCTTTCACTCTTTTAGGTTTCTGTGGGGTCGATAGCAGAAAGTGTCAAGGACAGAGTGGTTGATTCCAGACTGCAAGTGTATGTCACCCGACCTGGCCTGTTCACTTGTCTTGCCACAAACAAGCACAGCAAAACTTTTGGAGCCGCAAAAGCAGCAGCAACCATCAGCATTTCAGGTATGCATGGAAAGAAGAGGCCATTATTTTTTTTGCCGTTCCTGCTGGGGAAGAGGAAAGGGGTGTGGAATACTGTGGTGGAAGAGGGGAAGCCTTGGAGAGCTGATAATGTGTGGGGACCTAAATTTGAGTACAAGTACATCCTCCACCAGGCTATTTCCTCATATACTCTTACACTTCGGAGACGGGCATAGCTGTCATTTCCTGAATGTTTGATGCTGTCTTGTACTTTGTGTCCCAGAAGCACACTTGGTAAGTTCATCCATGTGGAGGAAGTCGTGGCCATGACCCAGTGCTGGTATCATCTAACAGCAAAGTGAAAATAGCTTCAAGCAGTTCAGCTTCACAAGGGGCTGGCATCCAGAAAGCAGGGTGGTTGCTGTCAGAGTAGTACCCTGCCTTGCCTGAAGTTATCTCCTCCCTCAGAGATGTCTCCCAAATGAGAAAATGAATTTCCAAACTGGAAAAATTCCTCTGTCAGCTGACTAACAGCATTTGTCATACAGAGAAAAAGGTGGTAGCTTGTCCCATCCCTCTTTGGACATGCAAGGGAATTTAGTTAGAGGAAAGAGGAATCACACTGGACATGGGATGTTAGCCCTGGTTCTGCTTTTAATGAGGCAGGTACTTGTTTATCTTTCTGTGCCTTAGCTTCTGCTTTCTTGAGAAAATAATCATGCCTTTTCTTACACTGGGCATTGAAACCTACCAGTAACCTCTGCTCCATAATGTATTCAGCACTTGTTGCTTTTAGTTCTGCTTTCTGCTTTTAGCCCTGCTTTCTGCTTTTAGCCCAGGCAAGTGTGTGTCCTACAAATGCAGTGGGGCGGACAAGTGCTTGGGGCTGGTGGAAGTTGTACTCCTCCAGGCTGCACTGCTCAGCAGGAGGAGAACCACCCCCCAGACCCCCCAAGGACTCTGCCTTGGCCTTGCCCCAGCTCACAGGGCACAAAGGGCAGAGGTACCCTGGCCCTTGGCTGGTGCCCAGTGCCTCCTCCCTGTGCTGGCACTGCCCAGCTCCCTGAGGCATGGCAAGCCAGGGCCACTGCTGTGTGCCAGTGCTGCATCTCCAGCCCTGGCTTCTCCTACTTGTCACAGCTGCTGCCTGAAGTAATGGATATTCATGTGACTTAAACAAAGAATGCTACCTGCTGGTTACATGGGACCCAAAGGATCAGGATAAAAGTGTGGATTTATGGTGCAAGAGTCCACTTCAGCTAGCACTGCCATGAATAATCCACTTCCTCCTCCTCATTCTTTCTCACTTTACAATGTTTGGTGTTGGCCAACTTTTCTTCCCCACAAAAAGATACAAACAAAGGAACAGAATTTAGGCGCATTTTTTTCCATACACTTTACAGTTGTCAGACACTTTTCCTAGCATGAAAATCTTGACTTATGCATCTCAGAGGGAGCAACGGAGTGTCACTGATGTCTTTTCCATTTCTTCTTTCTCTTGGCTCATCACAATTCCTGGATCTGGTGCCTCTTCGCAGAATGGAGGTAAGAATGACTTTCTGTGGTTTTGTGGAGGCTCTTTCTGGGCCAGGGAGAAGAAGAATGATGAACCAAGGGGGTTTGGTTAATTTGGCTTAAATGAAGGGGTAGGGTTTCTGCATTCCAGCTGCGCAGATGAGGTTCACCCATAGGGATCACTGAGCTCCTTTACAGAGGCATAATTGGAGACTAAGCTTGGATGGTTAACAATGGTTTTGTGTCAAGCCAGCAGTAAGGGTGTTTGAAATATGGTAGTGGGGAGAATATTCTGAAGGAACTTCTATTTGGTTACAGATCCACAGTTTCCCTTGACCTTATAAATTTTCATGGCAAAGCTTAAACACAAGGTAAACTCCTACCTGTTCACAGTTATTAAATGTAATTTGGTTTGGCGCTCACCAGATTAGGGCAAGAGAAGATTATATTTATTCCAAGCAGAGTAATGGATGAATAAAGCCACTTACATGTGATAAGAAATGAACTTCTGCTTAGTAATTTTTGCAGGACTGAACAATTTAGCTGGCTTTTTGTCTTTAGAATCCTTCCATGTTTCTACATGCTGCACTGGCTGATCAGTCTGGAAGGAAAATGAGAATGTTAGCCTGGGAGATGGGCTGGGAGCTTCTGGCCACCACAGAAAACAGCAAATGGGAAAGCCTGAGCAAATGGTTTTTCCACTTTGCTGACACAGACTCCCTGCAAAGGCTATTGCCTCCTTCACAAGAGCTTGCAAGATTGATTCAGGAAGTTTGTAAGTGATTAAGTGACCACACAATGATGATGGCAGACTTAGCCTTACACCTGCACCCATGCAGGTATGACAGGCACTGTTAGCTCTTCTCGGTCTGCCACTGCAGGCCCCTGAAGTCAGCAGCACAGCTGCCCCATGCACACTTGTCCCCTGGTTTTGCCCCTGGGGCACAAGAAAGATGCAATTTTCAGATTAAGCACAATGGGAGCCATCAGGGAAATGTAAATAACATGACCCGTGCAATGTCAAGAGCAGCTCTAGCAGGGTGCTGGGATCATTGCATTGCTTTGGGGAAACCTGCTGTGTGCTGGGGAGATGTCATGGGCTGTGAGGCTAGTGCAGTGTGCTGGGGGACTCCTGTGGCACACGGAAGTGTGTCCACGGAGCCTGGAATGATGCAGTGTCAGAGCATCACTGCCATTTTGGTAAACCTCCAGTGTTGGTGCCTTCCTGTATTTTTTATCCAATGCAACGCAGAAAAAAATTAAAGAAAAAATTCATATAGATCCCAAAATAGAGCAGCTAAAATAGGGCCAGGGATTGTCATCTGCAGAAAACAGCATCTGAAGAACAGAAATGTGAGCATCCTCTGTAATCCCTTGTCCACGTACCTCCAGCTTTCTGAAAAAAAAAAAAAAAAAAACCAGCAAGAAACCCCAGAGCTAACAATGGGTGATTATTTGGACAGGGGAAAGAAATAAAAGGCAAAGATACAAATAGCTCTGTTGACTGCTCCAAATGGTTGGCATGTTGTGAATTGAACTCTCTGACCCCAGTTACACTGACCGAATGGCAGTGGGGACAGCTGCACCCAGCCCTCCCCTCTTCCCTGATTTGGCCATGTCCCACACACAGGAGTCTATTTTCACAGCTTTGCCTCCCATACCCTGGGCACTGCATCCCACTGGCTGCCTAGGCAGAGGGCACCTCCTCACCTGCAGACCTTGCATGGTTGGGTGACCATGGGAGCTACTGGAAGCACGGCTGACCTGTGCATTCCCCTCACCCTGCTGCTTACTTTTGATGGCCATGGGGAGAAAGAGGGGAAGAGAGAGGGGAGAGATCTCCTTCTAGTTGCAAATAACATGGGAAAGATAAATAAATGGCCCTCAAAGAAGATGACCCTACTGTGATTTTTACTGCTTCTGCATAGCTCTGTTTTCATGCCATGTCACAGGACTTAGCAAAATGGGAGATGTGGTGAAGAGAGAAAATGCACCTTGCAGAGAAATACTGGGAAGGAAAACACAGAGATTTGTGCCTTCCTCGTCTCTGAGTCCCCCAGCTAAAGGCGTGGAAGAGGGGCAGGGTCAGGAGTGGTGCAGGAGCTGTGGAAGGGCAGGCAGGAGCTTGGTCTGACCTTATGAAAAATTCCCTGGCACATGATGGGTTGAACTTACCTGGCTCCTGCTCATCAAGTCTATCTTAAATTAAGCTGTAACTCTTGTTAGACAGCAGAGTGAAAAATCCTGAGTTATCACAGGACTGCAAGCAAGCAGCATGGCTGATCCCTACTGCAGGGAAGCAGGAAAGTAAAATATTTTCCCATTAGAGGCCAGGGACAGGGTGAGGGGCCATGCTAAGTCATGGTTCTGTGTGATTGCTCAGTCTTCAGTCAACTTGTATCTTTAACAACACTTCGTCAGAGCCTCATCCCTGGAGCTCATTTGGGCTGGCACCAGGGTACCCTGCAGAATTTTCATTCTTGCATTATATTAGCTGGTTTTAGTGGTACAAACATCTATCACCTTCTCTGCCCTCTACTAGCCTTACACATGCCACTTTATTCAGAAACAGGGCCATTGTGCTCATGCAGCTGTTTATATCTGTGAGCTTACTGTGCTTGTGTGCTCTTGTCCTCGACAGCAAGCTGTACAAGGGTGATGCAGGCTACTGCAGCACATACAGAGGTGAGGTGTGTAGTGCTATCTTGGCGAAGAATGCTCTTGTTTTCTTCAACTCCTCGTATGCTGACCCAGAGGAGACCCAAGAGCTGCTTGTGCACACTGCCTGGACTGAACTGAAAATGGTGAGTTCATTCTGCCAACCGGCTGCTGAGTCTCTGCTGTGTAACTACATCTTCCAGGAGTGCAATCCCTCGGGAGCTGGGCCAGCTCCAAAACCAGTGTGCAGGTAAATGGAGAAAAACATGCTCATACTTCACTTTCATTTCGTGGGGATGTGTATGCAGCAGGGGAGTGGTGAGGGACTGTCCAGGCTTGCTTGCAGTAGCAAGTGAAGCTGAGTGAAGCTGAGCCCTCTGGGTTTGCACAGGTTTTCCCTTTGCTCTCTCCTCTGTACCCACAGACTGATTCAGCTCTCACTGTGCTCATTGCTAAGGTGTGGTCTGAATTTGAAGTACAGACCTCTACATTATATCAGGTGTTTGGAGGACTGTGTTGAAAAGAAGTATCAATTTGAATTACATATGTAGTTTCAATAATTAACATATTGTTTTCTGTTACTGTTATCTTGCTAGGCCAGTATCTATATTTTTATTACTATAAAGACTAATTTCTTCTTTCGAATTTTGACTAAATGCAGCTCCAGAAGATGCAACAAATCTGGCCAAGGCAATATACCAATCATTTAGCACTTCCTGCTATGACAAAAATATGACAAAAATTATGAGACCAGAGACATTGCCTGTGTAATTGTACCTGATAAACCAAAATTAAAATGTGGTTATTGTACCCTTCTGTATACAGAGAAATGTGCATTGAAATTGGGCTGACAGGGACCCTGAGGAGTCCAAAGCATCTCTTACTATAGCTAATCTACTGTTGACAGGTATTTGTAAACACATCACAGTGACAGGCACTTCTCCCTCCCTATGCAACGTCCCAAAAAGCCCTTGCCTCCTTGTTCCTTGTCCTCCCACCACGGTCATAGAGTTTCTTTCTTTCCTCTTTGCAGAGAAATTTTACATCTTTCCCAGATTCTCTGACTAGAATAAAACAGGTTTTCCCAAGCCCTGCACATAGCTTTTGCTCTTCTGCCCAGTCCACATTTGGTTATTTTTAAATCTAACAGAATCATGATTGCTTGGTGTGCTTTGCAGAGGACAGTCCAACACACACATATCAGGGTGAAGCTTTCTTTTCTCTGTCATATTCAGCCCCTAAAAAACTAGTCATTACCTACTTCACATCTGGGCAACTGACATCCTTGCCTAAAGTACACTGCTTTGTCTTGTCTTCCTTGAGACACATTCAAAAATACTATTCAGATCTGTGTTTACTGGAAGAGAAGCCCCAACTCTAGTGTCCCAAATAAAATACAAACCTTTTCTACAGATATGTCAAGCACACTGCTTGCTGGACTTGGGCCAGATGTCTAATGGGAATGATTTCTCCAGTTACATAGGGGCTTTTTAAGACAATCAGCAACATGTTTTTGTAATTGGGACCTTTTGTAATTGGGACCTTTTTTGTTGTTTCTCCCATAATATATCTAAAACAAAGGCACAGAGGAAAATTCCACTCTACATATTGACCACACATTTAGCTTTCTATTTGGTACCTATGCTGCCTGGTATTCTACCATTGACACAGGGGTGGCATATATCCTACAAAACAAGATTATGTGCAAGTATCCAGAGATAATCATGCAGCCAAGTAGTACCATTTGCTTTTTGCTGGCAGGCTCCTCCCTACCACTTCAACATTCTGCTCTTTGTCATTGTGCCCTTAAATACATGATTGCTCTGCCTTTTTTCAAGATCTGTGACAGTATTTATATCTCAGCCACACATGCACAGCATATTAGTCAGCTAAGGGTTTTGCACATTGCTCTGCAAGGTATTTCAGTGACATCTTGGCCTTGCTTCATTTACCCCTGCCCAGGAGTGGCCCTGCAGGACCAGAATTCGCAGTGATTTGACTGAAGACCTGTACTTCTGGGGCACTTCTAAAGTCAGAATTATATAAACTACCATAAATATGCATTTGAGTTTGATGCACCTGAGGTAACAGTTACAACATTTGCAAATAAGTCTAAATGTTAATGGGCTTGCCTGGAACCACTTTTCTTCAAATCAATGAGTCAATGTTGGTTTCTATTAATTATTCCTCCCTCCTTCCACCCTGATTTTAATGCAGCTCTCCTAATAAGAAAAGTTCTGGAATAGCATCCTTCTGAATTCCTGTCCTCAGAGAGCATCAGCTGGACAGCAGTTCTTCTGGAGCCCAATACTCCTTTTGATAACTCAGACATCCAATATATACTTCTTAATGGCTGAGAGAGGTCTGGGGGCTGTTGAACACATCTCGCATGGTCTTGGTTACTTTGCAATTCTCTTAACTTCTTTTTACTGTCAACTTTAAAGCTTTCTACAGAAGCTGGCTAGACTACACAAGTTTTCAGCTGAAATACTGCATGAGTAAGAACTTAACTCTCTCAGCTGTGGGAGAGCTCATCCAGTTTTTCATGGACATACTGCCCTCAACGTATGTCCATGTATTTTTATCTTAGTTTTTATTTTCTGCACCAATTTTTCTCTTTCCATGTTGTTTTTTTTAATGTCCATTTGGTTTGGAAGCTAGCTGGCAAGAATAAAAACTGACAGGCTGAGTAAAGCTTTTATAAACATAGTAAGGGTGTAAAACAAGATTAAATGAAACAGAAGAAAACCACATGGGAAAAGTTCACTCAGTGTACATTTAGATGCAAATTGATTAAAATGAGAGTTCTAAAGGAAAAGTGATATCTCATAATTCTTGATTACATCTGCCTCTTATTGGTGGCTGCTATTGCAATAGCAGAAGTACCCCCAGTTTCTGTTTCAATGAGTGCTGATAGGAAGCGATCAGGCTGTAGGGAACAGTCTTGTGTGGGAGAAAGTCTCTCTTTGTTTGGGTCTGTGTGTCCCCACCTCCCCTTACATAGTCTCTTGTGGTCCCTAGAAACACCACTGGCACACTTGCTGTCTTCTACCATTACTATTCTTTGTCCATCTGTCATTTACATGACATAACATTTCTAATTATAACCTGAAGTAATCTTTGCCTGTGACCTCAGCAAACCCTCCGTGCACAGCGTTGGGTGCTACAACAACGGTATGAACCCAGCTAGAAACGATTGACCACCCCTCCCTCTGGCTGCTTTACCATTCTTACAGGGTGCAGACAACCTTCCTTTAACCCTGGAGCAGACAGCATTTCAGAACAATGGTCTTCTGTATTTTGCAATTGAACATTGAATAAAGGGCTTATTTGAGGATGCTCAGGATCCAGCAATGAACAGAGCTAATTCAAATCATATCTCCCAAGTCTCAGCCAGTGCTTCAAGTACAAGTTTTTCTCATTTCCCTATCTAAGTATTTCTTTTCCCTTTTAAGTATTTCTTTACTTCAGACTTCACAAAGTCATTCCTGCTCCACATGTTGTTAAACACAAAAAAGATAAATTTGCCATCTGGCTGCATTCTGACTTCCATGGAAGGGAGGAAGGAATAAACCAGGACTAGCTAAAACCAAGCACAGAGTATCTGGGCATTGATGACTTCAGCCTGCTGAATTGAGGGGCAACCATTACTGTTGCAGAAAAGCTGTTGCACCAGTAGATTTCTCAATGACCTCCATCCTTCAGGTGCTTTAGAGGGTTTGCAGTGTTGTTAGCCATTGCTGAAACTCATGACCCTCTGCTCTTGTCAAAACCATTGTATAATTAAGGAGGTTGCCTCAACCCACCAGGTGGTGAATTTAGCTAAATCCTTCACCACAGACCCCAGAAGTACATTTCTCTTTCTGCATCATTGTGTGATGGCTGTAAAAGTTGTGGATGTGGGAAAGACTTCAGCTGAGCTGTGCAAAAGAAATCTCTGTACATGACCTCAAAGCTGACTTTGTAACCCAGCCTCTCAAGAATGGCTACATAAATAAGCAAATCACTGATAAATTGGCCAATATAACAATTCCACGAACTTCCCAGTATGGTGTGTTTTCTTTTTCTTTTCCTTTTTTTTTACTAGTGCAGGTATATCTACCTTGCCTTTCTCCACAAACAGTTTCTCATATAAGGCCCATTTAAAAATCCAAAGCACTTCTTGCCAATGAATGTTTCCCATTGTTATGGAGGTAGCACATTAGGTAGGAGACAGGTCACATTTTTACCAGGCAATCTGCAGATATCTACAGAGAAAAAAATGGATTTAAAGTTGCCTGTAGAGACAATTAAAAATTTCTGGTTTTTTTTTTTTTATTCAGTGAGAATAAAAGTATATGCAAATATTTAATATAAGAAGGTTAAGAATTGCATCTCACCTTTTGTTTTTAGTAGATGACACTTCTACTGTACAATTTACAGAAGTCAAGTGAGATTTTTAGGATATTCTTAAAAATTGCAATTCTAGAAATGAGAGGGAGATTATTTACAAGAGCATGTAGTGACAGGACAAGGGGAAATGTCTTCAAACTGAAAGAAGTTTAGATTAGATAATAGGAAGAAATTATTTACTGTGAGGGCAGTGAAACATTGGCACAGGTAGCCCAGGGAAGCTATGTATGCCTCATCCCTGGAAGTGTCCAAGGCCAGGTTGGATGGAGCTTTGAGCAACCTGGTCCAGTGGAAGATGCCCCTGTTCATGGCAGGGAGTTGGAAATAGATGATCTTTGATGTCTCTTCCAACACAAACCATTCCACGGTTCTATGAAATTTATTAGAAGAAGTAAAAAAAATCTGTAGAAAAAGATAGGAATGAATTCCTCATAGCTTGGTGGTGTTGTGTTTTGAGCATTACTCTGCTTCATTAAAAATGTAGGTTTGTATGTTTCTTAAAGGAAGCTGTTGCATTTCATACAGTTTCTTTTATGGTTTATGAGCCAGACAGACCAGTTTAAAGAAGTATCACCCCATGAATGGATTTCTGTCAGCCTGATAACCCCTGCACATCACTGCTAAGTGCAGCCATTTTTTTTTCAAGCCATTGACAGCTGTATTTCACTGTTTTTTACAAAACAATGTAGAGAGAATTGCCTTGCTGTAAAGGATCTCTACTGCTTTAAGGAATGGCTCTCAATGGAGGAGAACTCCCAGAAGGGGATTTACAAGCCAGGGCTGATGCTGCTCACTCTTCCTGAATGCAACAGGTTGCCCAGCCTGCACCAGAATCCCAGCTCTTGTACCCGCATCCCTTTCTTTGGTAAGGTGGCACATGCTGCTGATTGTCCAGAGAACTGTGTTCTTGGTAAGGGAGAGGGGAAGGGTATGATCTATATTTATAACTAAAGTAAAAGCTGATGGTGGGTACTGTCCTGTCAGCACCTGTGCATGGAATTGTGACAGCTGCTTAGGTGTTTACCTCTCTTGTGCAACCGGGGTGTGGGAAAAATCCCTCAAGTAAATAAAGCCTGGATCTTTATTGAGAAGGTCATAACTATCTCAAAAAACCGTCTTAATGATAGCAAAATTGCCACTCAGGTGTCTTTGCAAAGAAACAAGGCGTTTAAGCACTGCTAGAAAGGGAACTTTTTCCTGTAACGTGTTTCTAAGTGAGCATCTGGTGATACTGCATCCTGGACAATCCCTCCTTACATCTTGTCTTGTTTTTTTTACAGATTTTAAGAAGGAGAACATAACCAGTAAGTAGACTGATCCAGACTCTATGTTTTTAGAGATGGACATGATATTCTTTATTGAAGCTGCCATTTGCACATATTTTTGTGTTTTCTGCTGGTCCTGGCTGGCTGAATTTAGATTATTACTGAGGAATATTGGGGTTTCCATATCCAAGGCATTGGGAAACACATTTCTAGCTCTTTGGAGGTTGAGGAGACCATGGGCTAGTAAATTTTTATGAGAGAGGCATGGTGGTTTTAGGTGGTACCCTTCCCTCCAGCTGTTTCCTTTTCTACCTACCCATTGCTTATCATTCCCCTCTACCCATATTTGTATTTCTGATTCTGAGGTCGTTCCAGCCTTCTATGTTAACAACATGGTTACCTATGACAGGCTGGCCTTGCAAGACCTTAAGCTCCCAGCACTCTCCTCAAATCACCACTGAAGTCTGGCTGTTTCTTGTACGAGCCTCCCACGACCAGTGGTGAGACCCAGACATCCCCTGCAGTGCTGCTTTGACTTCTGTCAGGCTCCCCCCTGCTGCGGGTTGTGGCTGAAGCACACACACCCAACTCTTCCACTCATGTACAATTGCAGTTTCAAGTTCAGGCACTGAACTTACCTCGATGGAAAAAGGAAGAATCTCTCTCTTGCCATGCATCTAAGCAGGTGAGGTTTGCAGGTTTCGCAGTGGCACACACCTTATGCATGGAGAGAGAGGCAAAGTAAAAAAAAAAAAAAAAAAGTAAATAAAGAATTTTGGGGAATATTTTTTCATGGAAAGATCTTGGCTTCACCTGACAACCCAAGATCTAGGGGCCTTGTGATGCAGACATGGAGACAAGGACTTCAGCACCCTCTGGGCCAGTGCCTACAGCCGGCAAGTGCAGCCATCCCAGCCCTGGTGGAGGAACCACTAGAGAGGGGTGTTGGCATATGGGAAGAGCATTTGTGGGATGGCTTCAGTCTCCCCACAGATGTTTCAGGACATATCCTCTGTCTCTTGTGTATTGTGTATGCATGAACTTTCCTGTTCAGCTTCCACACCATTTTCCCAGAGTGGCATTGCACAAATGTACTATATTCAGTCATGAACCAGGAAGATATGACAGTAACATTTTAGTAACATTGCCCCTCTTTTTTCTTTAGACCCACTGTTATGTGCACAAGGGTTTGTTGAACATGAACTGAACTGTTTTCTAGCTTGCTATCAGATCATTCATTAATGCCCAAGTGGACCAGCTATATTATTCATCTGTTCTCATAGTAGGAAGACAGTCTATGAAAACATCTGCATTTCCAGAGTATGAAGGATTCAGAGGTTCTTTCTTAGTGCTGCTCTTTCCCCGAAAGCTCTCCACATTCATCTTTTAAGGTGTCCCACTGACATTTATTTCAGATCTTTGCAGAAAACTTTTCCTTGTTTATTACTAACTGTGTCATGAGGTATGTTTCAGGCACTGCTTTCCTTGCCCTTGAATGTGAAACAAGTAAAATTCTCATCTCAGGTACACAAGTTCCAGGACAGTTTAACACCTCTGATTAAGATGTTACACCTCTGCAGAGCTACAGGTGCTGGTCATGTGGGGCTGCTATCTTATTGCAGATGAGAGTCATAAATAGTAGTTACATATCAGCAAAAGAAATCCACATTAGTGTATTTTACTTTGCATTTGTCATGGGTCTAAATGCTCCCATAAAGTCCATGATCATTCCTCTACTGAAGTGTTTAGCTGCCTCAGGGCTATATGAACTTGATTCCTTGTTTAAGCTCACTTGACTGCAGTGAACACTTTAAAGGCAGTGTGGCTACCTACACATGGATAGTGTCTACTACCTGTTGAAGCCTCAGTAAGCTAAGAGTCTATCACAATACATAACTGCAATCCTGAGTGCAATAAGAAAACATCAGATGGTCATTATGGTGTGTTGACACCTTGTACATGACAAAGAGTACAATCCACAAAGACAGAGAGCCTTGTGTCAAATTTGAGTCAACCCTTACACAAAGCTTTCAGGAAGATGAAAAGTATTTGCTTAAAAAATTCATTGTTTTAGAACACATCACATTTCTTCTTGTTCTCTTTTATTCCTGAGCTGCGAGATTATGAATATAACAGAAAATAAAATTATGACAGGAGAATTTGCTGGTTTGTTAATTTTTCTACCAAGTTTAACAATGCAGTGGATGCTAATATATGCCATCTATTACAATGCTAGCCTCCGTTCAGCTGAGTTTAGAGTTTGGCTACTATGTATTGAAATTTGTAAGGCTGCATCTCCTCTGCTGTCTTTCTGCTTCCTAGATTATGCCAGCATGCATTAAACTCTCCTATGGGGACAGGTGTATGTGAGGACATATGTCCTAGGAGGACATCAGCAAAATCCTGAGATTTTCTGTGGAATTTTTCTGCAGCTGGAAAAAACACTGTATATGCAGTGACTACACTATCTTCGTTATAAAGAACATTGTTTTATACTGATACCATTCCTTTGATCATAGTTCAGATCATAGTTCAGGATATTGTTTCCATGCATGCTGAATACCATAGGCTGTTTCCAAATAATCAAAGAGGATAATCACTGTACAGAAGCAGGAGGAGGGTAACTTTATGAATCCCAGCTCCCTGCTACCAACCTGAGGAAAATTAGTGTCTTCCTATTGGTGCCCCGGTAAGAATGCAGGCTGTGACTCATGGAACCAGTGTTTTGATTTGCTTTCTGTTTTGGTTTGGCTTGGGTGGGGTCAGCTTGGCTCTGCCCTGCACTTTCTTCATGATACACTGTGAAGTAGGTAGTTGCAGCTCAACCATCACAGGCATATGGCCTGTTTTCTCAATCTGAGAGAGTTGCAGTGCCCTCTTTGAAGTTTTATCAGATTTCTGCCTCTGTACTGAGTGCAAAATCCATTAGAGAGTAAACAGGAAGCTAAACAGTACCCTTCCTGTGTTGTCTAGTCCTTCTGTGTGCTTCACATCTGATGCTCTCAGATGGTCTCATGTAACAACATCAACTTTATTCTCTTGAGTCTCTGTTGCAGGACATGGTCTGAAATCCCTTGACCCCAGGTAGTTTTGGTTTTTTTTCTCTCCCAGGGACTTGCTACAGTGGCAATGGCCAGTTTTACCAGGGCACGACCAATGTCACAGCATCTGGAATTCCCTGCCAGAAGTGGAGTGATCAGGTGAGCATCAGTGCGAGATCCACCAAATGGAGAGCTGTGCTTGAGGTTTGCCTTTCCAAGGAGTTTCTCAGAGTCAGGCAGCCCAGTCTCAGTGAAAGTGATGAGTGGGGAACAAGTTGCCTTCATTCTTGAGCTCACTGGTGTTTTATAATCTCGTCATATTTCAATCTGCAAGTTCCCCTTACTGTGTCAAGATGTGTTCTCTGTCATTTCAGGTGATTGAAAGGCTGTTTCACCAAAGGCTCTGTCTTGCTTCAATCCTTTGGGGCTTTTTTCCCCCCATTTTGTTTTAATAATAAGAGCGTGGAAAATTATGCTGAAACACTAATACAATTTGCTTCCTCCCCCAAGGCTCCCCATTTGCACAGGAGGACTCCTCAGGTTTTCCCAGAGCTGTTTGATGCTGAGAATTACTGTCGCAATCCAGGAGGCGAGAACGAGCGTCCCTGGTGCTACACAAAGGATCCAGCTGTAACCTGGGAATACTGCAGTGTGTCTCCCTGTGGAGATGGTAGGCAACTGCACTTTATGACTTCTGCCACTGTTGTTGTTTTGTGGCCATGCAAGGTGTTTGCATCCTGAGTACACCAATCTGTTCTGTCTTTTGGATTCAGCTAGTTCTGGGTCTTATAGATTCATTCAGCATCTTTAATGAGAAGGTTTAATGTGCCCCATGAAGAGGGGAAAATGAAGACAGACGAGTCGAGCACCTTGTCCTAGGTTATATAAATGCCAAAGATGAAGTGAAATGTTCTCTGGTATTCTGAAAAATTGTTTAGTTTAGGGTGATTTTTTTTCAGCAATAACCCCCCTCCCCCGCCCCCCCCCCCAATTTAAACTAAAAATAAGCCAAAAAAAGATGGAAATATCTTTGTTTTTTGATTAAGAAGTGAAGCCTTCCTGTAACTTCCTGTTCAAAAACAGACAAATTTTTTAAAAATATTTCATCCAAGATTCCTGGTTTCTGGATTTCAGTGCTCAGAAATAAGACTGCATTTGTAAACTTCCTGCACAGGGAACAGAGGTTCTATGGACATAAGTGAACACAAGTAATTTTCAGTTTAACTGGCAATTAAGAAGAAGAAGAGTTTAAATTTCTTTCTGTTCTCAAACATTGCATGCAGAGAGCAGTATTTTCTAGAATGTCTCAGAAACTACTCCACAGGTAGTGATGTGATTTTTTCCCTAATAATTCAGCCAAGTGTGCTTTAAACTACTTTTCCACATTTGCCCCGTAAAGACACTGAGATGCAAACTCTTGGGGGTAAGAGGATATTTTGGGAAAGTATCACTCTGTACTTACTTGGTCTTACACTCCTCCCTTCAGATTCCTTTTAGGACACATGATACATTGTGGTTTACGTTGTGCACCATTGATCTTTCCCACTGCAGACATGACTATATTTGAATACTTTTGAGACTATCAGATGTGACCTCCCATTTGTAACTCTTCCAAATATTCTATACCAAAACTGTGTTCCCAGCTTAATGGGAACTATGTATTGGTCTTACCAGATCTTGGATTTACACATGTGGCAAGCACAAATGGCTTTTCCTTCCTGCAAACCAAGCTTCTCTAGAATGATCCTCTCATGTGGTCATAGGGCTGTATCTGTAATGTCAGTAATTCCCAGGGTGACAAGCTAGCTCTGTAAATTCCTCTTAGAGAAAGCTCTATAAACTAGCAGAAGCATAACCCTCTTATTTTATTTGCATTACAGCCTTGTTATCCCTGGGAACGAGAAAACCAAATGGAGAGACTCTAAATCTTCCCCCTCCTCCTCCATTTTCTCCTACATACTCCATGACTGTTATCATCTCAATCATCTCCAGCTTTGCTCTGGTCGTGATCTTTGGCATTATCACCCTGGTTTGCTGCCGTCATCGAAAACAGTGGAAAAACAAAAAAAGGTAAAGCTTGGAACTTAATTCAGTGTAAGAAATGCTGCTTTGGAAAAAGGGTTTTCTTGTTTCTCAGTTTGAGTGCTGCAAAGGGGACAGCAGCACCCCCTTTGCCTGTGAGAGCCCAGTGTAAATTCTGTTGAACTCCTGTGCCAGAGTAGAAGGTGGAGACTAGGGACATGGACACCTTGCTGCAAGGTTCCTTTGGTAGCCCTGCTGCACCTTCCTTTTCATTCTGAAATAAATAATCTCAGGAGGAGATGAAGCTAGTTATCTCCTGATTGAGGGCTGTGCACACGCTGATCAAAAATCTCTCCATTGTTTCAGAGAGTCTGAGACACCAACTCTCACCACTCTGCCCTCCGAACTGCTCCTGGACCGGCTGCACCCCAACCCAATGTACCAGCGCATGCCTCTTCTCCTCAATCCAAAATTGCTTAGCCTGGAGTATCCCAGAAACAATATTGAATATGTGAGAGATATTGGGGAGGGAGCATTTGGGAGAGTCTTCCAAGCCAGGTGAGCAGTCTCTTTGTGAGTCTCCTTTATCTGGAGGTACTTTTGAAAAATCAACACTGGAAACCATCCATCCATCCATCCATCCATCCATCCATCCATCCATCCATCCATCCATCCACTCAAATGCATGTGTACCAAATGGTACACAAGTCTTAGGTTTGAATAATTGTTTTTGTTGTCCAGAGCTATCTGTCAATATTTGTTAAACTTTTGCTGCAAATTACTCTTTTCTACTCCCTAGTAGGTGTAATGCCTTACACACATACTAAAGTCTGGTGTAAAAATTCAGCTAAATTTTGCCAAGAGTACTGCCTGTAACATGTGACCTACTGTGAAGTTCTTGCATCTCCCAATACAATACATCTCTCAATACAGTTCTTGCAGTATTTATGAATTATCAGTGTGTGGGGAGAATTAAAACACCGGTACTGGCCTGTGTAATTACCACAAAAGTCATTGTGTCATGCTACAGTTTAGTCCAAAACAAATTTCAATTTGATTCTGTGGCAAAACCAAACCAAAGCAAAAATCCCCTAAAAACCCTCCCTACACAGGCCGGGGGGAAAGGGGAGGGTCAAAGGGGGAATGGGCGTATGGTCTGGGGTGTCCCAGCCTTAATGGAAAATGCACACCCAAGATTTGTAGATGCTTGTGGGTGACAGGAATGGCAAAAGCCAGAGTATCTGCAAAAATGTGCAAATTTTTATTAGTAAATTACATGCCTTTCATGGAAATAGCTCTTTTATTGTCCCTGACCTCCTATATAAACACAGGGCAGTGGGTTTTGCATAAAGGGGTAGCGTGAAAAGGAAGGGAGACAAAAAGATGGATTAAAGACAGGAGGAGAGAAAGAAAGGAAGAAAGGAAAAAAGAGAGATCAGTGGTCCTGGCTCCACCATCAATTCAGCTGACAGAAAGTTTATGGTCCCAGGGCACATGTGAATCTAGGCTTTGTGGGGGTACCTTTCTATAGTAAAATTTCTGTACCCTGGGGCTAATTTCTTCACTTTCTATACAAAGTGAGTTCTCATAAGCAGCCCCTTCTTCCAAACCTTTCTGGAAATGGTCTGGGGGCTTTGGAGGTCTTAGGTACTCTTGATCCCTCCCCCCTTGCAGTCCATTCCCACCTACTTCTTAGCCTCATTCCTGCACCTCTGATGTACGGTATTGTGCTTATCTCCAGGAGCCAGAACAAGGACACTTGTCTCAGAAAAATGTTGCCCTACCTCTGCATGGCCCCTTTATTCTGCCATAGCAATCCTTGGTTGGCTCCATGGCTATCTGGATATCAGTATTTGAGTAACACACATAAATTCCCTTATCTCTAGACTTCTACAGTCCCCTTTAGTTCATTTCTCTTTTATTTTTGGAATTTGCAGCCACTGTTACCTGTTTTAAACCTAAGGTATTAGACAACCCAGTTCGGATAATATCATGGGAGGTGAGATTGTGCACTTTTACAAACGTGAAAAATCTTAAACTGACAAACCCAAAAATGAGGAGGATGGAAGTTACCTAGTTTTTCTTGACAGAATGCATAATTTCTGCAAGACAATCTGGACAATAATTGTTTCCTGCTAAAGTTCCATCCCCAAATTGCTAGAAGAAAGTATACAGGCTGCATAGTTCCCTGCTTAGTCAGGGCAGTAATCTTTGTCCTTTGCAGTTAACAAGGATGAGGCATGGCTGATTTTGTAGCTGTATGTAGAGTAGTGTATGATGACCTCACAAAAACCCAGGGAAGGATCAGAGTCCCACCATGGGCCAAGATCTGCTCGGTGAAATGCTTCTGTTGACTGCCAAAGCAAAGGACTATCCTTGCAAAAAGCAGTCACAATGCAGGTATTTGTAGTGTTTATAGTTAAGCTGTTGATGTACCTGCTAGAAAATGAATTCCGTACAGGTTGGACGTGTTACAGCTGGGAAACAATTTCAATAGCTGTGATGGATTTTTTTTTTTTTTCCTAATGAAAAGATAAATTATTTCTAATGGAAGAAAAGCAGGCATATTTTTCTTTATTACAGAGAGAACTAAAAATAACAAAATTCAAAGGGTGCACAGTGGGATTGTCACAGATGCTTAGCCTGTGATGAACTGTTAGCCTGGGTGGCCAAACGCATCTGAGCTTGAAACAAGAACACTGCTACAGAAACTGCACAACAGCTCTGCTTGGGGCACTGCACACCAGGGGTGAGGGAAGATGTTGTCCCAGCCTCAGTCAGTGTTCAGGGTGCCCTGAGTACATCACCTTCCTGCTCACGCTGCAGGAGTCTTCTCCTGTGTGCAAGCACGGCAGACATTCTTCTTCCCAAGTGCTGCTTTGGCCATCCTCTGGGAGTTTTAATACAATTTGAGTGCTGCACAGACCTTTCTGAGCTTAAAATGATTTTCATGGATATCAAGAAATACTTCTCAAAGGGCATTCAAATGTCACTAAAGTGTTAGTTAAGCAAGTGCCAAAGTGGTGTAAAGACCTTTTATGTGGATTTCATCCACTTCAGCACTGCAATTTCTTTCAGTTAAGCCTTTTTGTTATTGTCAATGAAAATGAGAAAAAAAGAGGTGCTTGCTCTCTGTGGCTCAGGGAAGGAGCCACAGAAATATTGCTTCTTAGGGACCTCCTTTTTTTCATTACCATCTCTATCAAAAATGCCTCCAAGGCATTATAATTCCTTATCATAAGATATGGACATTTCTGTGCGCTGCTGGCAGAGCAGTGCAGACCACTGATCCACTAGAACAAGCTGTGTGTCCATCCAGGTTACTGAAACTACAAAAACTCAAATTATTGCCTTCCCATCTCAGAAGGATAAAATGTACTTTCCTGCATGTGTTAAATGGACATCTCGAGCTAAGTTTAGCAATCCTCTTACTTCTCCTGCTCTCATGTTTCTTGCTCTTCTGTAAACACAGCTCCACACTCAGTGCCAGCGATGCCTTTGCCAGTTGGCTGCTGTGAGTCCTGATTCAGTGTTTACTCACTCCTGGGTCAAGCAACATGTTAGGACAGGAAGTGTCTAGCTATTATTTACTAGCTTCTCCTGAAAGGCTACTGTCTTCACTAGGAACAGCTTCACACTCAGAAGGATAAGGAAGTAACCATGCTTAAAACAAAATTCAGGACCAGGCTCAGGTCTGTCCCAGCTAGGTCTTTGTGATTTTTTCTGATTCTCCTCCTGGGAGGACCACGCTGGCCACGCAAGCCACCAGAGCACTAGCTCTGTGCAGTTCAGTGCAGACCAGCGTGCAAGCTTCCTTCAAGAGCTGGAGCTGTGTGGTCCAGGCTAAGCCTGAAGATCCGGATTGCCTAAAAGCCTGGATGTGGAGTCTTTGCTAGTAGGCCAGTATGGAGCTTTTGCTAGTATGCTGGTAGACGTACACTACAAATGCACAACTTGTTGTCCCTCCTTAGGGACAAGGCTGTTCCTAAGGTCAGAGTTTCTTGACAGAAGTCTCCTCATGTTCTCTCCATCTGCCAAGAGTATTTCTTTGACCTGCTGTCTCATATATAGCTGAAAAATAGTGTGGGTGTTAATTAATAAAAAAAGCCCCCAATTTTCCCTTCCCCCTCAAAAAGCAGCTCCTGCTGATTCAGAGCAGTCTCCTGCTCACATATTAACTTAACCAAAGAATAAGGTAAAAGTAGGCTCCCACCAGACTCGGTAGAGGTTAATTGCATTATTTAATCATCTAAGAGAAGCTACCCAACTGTTATGGTGAGCAAGATGGGGACAGGACACAGTCTCAAATACAGGTTCAGACTGCTCGTCATTTTTTTACATAGTTACTGTTTAGGAAAGAAAACCTGACTGGGAACTTACATCAGACATTCTCTAGATAGGCTCAGAATGAAATTCCTAACTGCGCTGCTGGTTAGTTCTTTGAACAGCATTCACTTAAATGCCAATTAATGCCTCTGGTGCACAAATCCATTGGTGGTGAAGCAGGCAAAGGACTGTTGCTGTCCACCCTGTGCACAGTGTACATTTCTCCTCAACTTTTAATTAATTGCAAGGGAGATTACCTAAGGTAATTTCTTTTGATGTTTCCCAGTTCTAGGAGAGAATTAACCTGTTTTTCAAAAAACACTACCCCTTCTGGCCCTCCACCTGAATTCTCCAGGTTCAGAGGCAGCAGTTTCCCACTGCTACCCTGCAGATGTTCCCTTACCATTTGTGCAAAGACTGTCTTTAGGGCATGAAAGGGGTCAAATTTGATAGCTGTCTGCCAAGACTTCAGACAGTCTCTGCCTCTGTGCCAGAGCAGTGTGAGTTTCGCAGGTCTGCTAAGAACTGTAGTGCATCACCATGAGCTACCAAAGGTGAAATTTCTGGTTTTTGCCTGAGGGCCAGTTAAAAGGCATTGTGCAGCTTAACCTCACTTGGTTACATTTAGCTTGGTTTACATTACAGCATGCAGTGAAATTGGGTGTTTGAGTGTACATCAGTTTTGGATAAGTTTCTGTTTCCAAAGCAGGCAGGACTGAGCTCTGTCCACCCCTGGTTTGGCACTGTGCTGGGTCTGCTAGTCGGAGATGAGTGGTAATCTCTGAGACTATTTGGAAGACATAAAGCTCTCCTATTTTTACTTTTAAATTCCCTATTACTTTGTTCAGGCTGCTGCTGCTGGCTCTAGTGCTGAGAATTGACAGCAGGTGGTAGGTGCTCATACTGCTCCCCTCCTACTAGACAGGGAACTGCTGCCAGCATGGGGGAAAAGATGGAAGACACTGTGCTGTAATTGAGGCAGTAGCAGACAAGTGTGGGGTCTGATCCTCTCCTCTGGCATCCCAGACCTCCTTGCCTGAGTGTCTCAGCTGTGATCTAGCCACCTCTGATTCCTATCTTGATGGACACCCTGTCATCCAGTGACATTTGACATTTACAGATCCAAGTGCAACTGTTGCAACTGCCATGTGTCTGAAGTAGAAGACAAGGAAGCTGGAAGTTTGCTTTGGAAATTGGAGTCTCCTCTAGGTGCTACTGAGCAATAAAATAACCTGGCATTCAAGCAGTGGGAGGCAGTCAGGCTGGTGTAGCAACATGAGACATAAATGGGCACCACTCCCCATGGGCTCTGGCTGGCTACCTGTACGGAATGTGTTTTAGCTGCAAGGCCCCTGGGAAGAATTTGTGCAGGAAACAAAATGTACGTCTGAGGTTTAGTGCATGTTTGAAGAGTGGAAAGTTACTCTTCTCCAGCAACAGCTACCCCAAAATCTTTGGCAAGCCCATCTAATTAAACTTGTTGAGGCTGCAGGGACATGTGGATAAGAAAACAAGTTTGTTACTCTAAGTCAGGGTTCTGTTTCCTAAGGATTTGTGCCGATAAACTTTAGTTGAAGATTTATAAGTGTCAAAACATGTGTATTTACACATTAACTTGTTCTTCAGACAAGGCACATGTTTGCTTTGTCCCTTCTGTCCTGTCAAGTGTTTTCGCAAATCTTGAATGAATATAAATTGCTTTCTAGACCTCAGCTACACACATTAAATCCAGCTGAAATTAGCAAATGGTTTTATAACTTGTTAAAGGTACACACACATGCCACACACAGATACACAGAGAGCAGTAACAAAAGGCTATTTTCTTTACAAAACCAAGGGAATACATTTCCTGTAATTGTTACTTTCACTCTGTCAGCAGCCAGATATACCAAAGTCACCACTGTGCCAGGTATGGGGAAGGAGGCTCTTTCATAAATTTCATTAAAAATAGGCTTATTTTTAACTGTTACACCCAAAAAAAGGGAATTATTTGGACTGAAGAATCTATCCTGTCCCCCATTATGTTTATGATGTGATCTCCAGCCTAGGGAGCAGTTGCTTCTTACTAACCTGTTACTCATTTATGTCTTTACCTGACATGGTGATGAGTCTGTAAGCAGCAAGACCACTGATCAAAAAAAACTATATTGAATTTAGTCCTACCTGTACCTGAACCAAATTAAACACCTCTATAATATGCAATGCATATTGCAGTCCCAAGAGATGAAACTGGGCTTTCCTTCTGTTGGTTCTGGGCCTCCCACTTTTTTTTTTTTGGTCAGCCTCTCCTTTTGCATCAGAAACAGAACCTATATTCAGTGTGCATGTATTCATCACTGATGATTTCCTCTCTTACCTCTTCTCCTTGCAGGGCTCCAGGGCTGCTGCCATATGAACCTTTCACCATGGTAGCAGTGAAAATGCTGAAGGAGGAAGCATCTGCAGATATGCAGGCTGATTTTCAGAGGGAAGCAGCTCTCATGGCAGAGTTTGACAATCCAAATATTGTCAAGCTTTTAGGTATCTCAGTGAGGCATCCTGTTGCCTTAACAAGATGGTGCATCACATCAAAGCCTCCTCATGCTGCACTGAGTATACTGCTAGCCATCTTGCTGCCTAACTCTGTTTCCAGTCTAATAACATTGACCCAGATGTCTTACAGGGAAGATGTGAACTTCCTGGCGCTGTGATTTATTTTGTGGGTACTGAAAAGAAATAGCACAAGTCTTGTTAGTTTTATAGGTCCCACTTACTATTGTGGTGTCTGAACACTTAATAACACTTAAAAAACCCAAAATTAAATGAACAAAAAAAGCCAGCCACAAAAACAGTCTCTTCCTTTCCTTCCATTCTCATCTGAAAGGACTTCCATCCATCCTTCTTTGAATGGATTTTTTGGATTTGGTTGGATTTTTTTGGAAAGTCTTGATGCTGAAGCTTGGCTAATAAGGCACTTTATGAGAAAAAAGCTTCTGACAAAAATACATTCTTTTAGAAGAATGTCTTTGTTTATTTGTTTGGTTGTTTTTTTTTTTTTTTTTTTTTTCTGAAGTAGATGCTGCTGGCCACCTTTATCTGGCAATCCTTCTCTAAGTTGTTGTATGCAGATCTGATTCTCATGAAGAGGGGCATCTGAGATCTTAATTTATTTCAGTAGGAAGCTCCAGAACATTTTGAAATGGATAAACCACAGTTTTGGGAAAGCTGGGTTGATACAGGTACTTTGGCTACAGAAAAGAAAAGCAGGAAATGCATTAAACTGGATGAAACTTTGTGTTTATTGTTAACACATTTTAGGCCAGAAAAGAACAAAGGTACAGGCACAAACTACTATCACATCATGGGGCTGTGGAGAAACAGCCACATTGTTGAAAACAGCTTTGATGATAAATCTCTCACATACACTTGTTGTGCTTGTCAGATCCTGATGTCATCAGATTGGAAACAGCCATTTGTTTTTCCTCAAAGATTCAAATACTAGGTCAACAATCAGAATTTCAGATTTCACAAAAAGTTGCATCATCAGTTGCTAAAGGATGACCCTAAGATAGCAAAACACATATATTTTAAATGTTGGCTTTTGCTAGTTAGCAGTTTAATGATAGGTGCACAAATATTACTCTATCACTGTATGATCAGAAAGGCTCATGGAAGTGTGGTTAATGCTGGCCCATCAATAAAGGTGGTAAAGTGCCAAGCATGTGCCCTTCAGTGGGACTGCATTCTACATCTAACAGACAGGCCAAATGTCTCCTTTCAGCTGTCTGCTTTTGATTTGTCTTTCTTTAATTTTGAATATCTGTCATGCCAAAAGTAATTCCTTAACCAACTTTTTTTTTTTTTTTGCATTTATTGTTTAAAAAAAATAAAAATCCATAAGGGTGGGAGTTTCCTTGCAAGTCAAGAGTTCCACTGAACCCTTGAACATGCCCCATCTGAATACTTTTGATGTCTTCCTGCATATGTGTCCTCTCTACAACAATATTGTTGTAATAATACAACAATCACAAGAAATAAAAGAATTAAAAAATAACTTGATCTGAACTTTAAAGATTACTTCCTGAAAGTCCTTGTTGTTGCACTTGGGAAGAGGCAATACTTTAGTTAATGCTAGCTTAATCAAGATTGACTCTTCATTAAACGTAGCCCCAAAACTCTGTGTTTTACCTGCGATCTCGAAACAAATTTTGCATGCAGGCATGTGCATGACTTGTTAGCACCACCCACGGAGCTCAGCATCACGTTCCTGATGAAGGAGCTTGAAAAAAATGATGGATGCATGCGAAGTAGATGGTATTTGCATGGTCACCTGTGTCTCTGCATTGTTGAAAGCCTTCCTTTTGTGTAAGCATTTTTGTGCTCTTTGGCTTTTGCACAGCAGAACTCTCTTTGCTACACCAATGACCTGTGTGGTCTGTCCTCTCCCAGGCGTGTGTGCAGTTGGGAAGCCGATGTGCCTGCTGTTCGAGTACATGGCCTATGGGGACCTGAACGAGTACCTGCGTGACCGCTCGCCCCGCAACCTCTGCAGCCTGGCGCAGGGCAGCCTGGACACGCGGCTCCGCCTCCCGAACCCGCTGGCGCTGTGCTGCACCAGCCAGCTCTGCATTGCCAAGCAGGTTGCTGCTGGCATGGCATACCTCTCCGAGCGCAAGTTTGTCCACCGGGATTTGGCCACCAGAAACTGCCTGGTGGGGGAGAACATGGTGGTGAAAATTGCAGATTTCGGTCTCTCAAGGAATATGTATTCAGCTGACTATTACAAAGCAAATGAGAACGATGCCATCCCCATCCGCTGGATGCCCCCTGAGTCCATTTTCTACAACCGCTACACCACAGAGTCTGATGTGTGGGCCTATGGGGTGGTGCTGTGGGAGATCTTCTCCTATGGCATGCAGCCTTACTATGGGATGGCTCATGAAGAGGTCATCTACTATGTGAGGGATGGGAATGTCCTCTCCTGCCCAGACAATTGTCCTCTGGAGCTCTACAACCTAATGCGCCTCTGCTGGAGCAAGTTGCCTGCTGACCGTCCAGGCTTTGCCAGCATCCACCGCATCTTGGAGCGCATGTACGAGAGGGCTGTGGCCAACATGTCTGTCTGAGGGATACAGTTCCTTCCTTGTCTCCTGTGTCCGCCTATTTAGACTGACTTGGACTAGCCCATGAGCTCCTGAGTGATGGTGGCTTCACACAATGTCCCACTCAGGGAGAAGATACAACTCGTTCCACTGCCAAGCAAGAAATATAGACTGTACCCCTTTATGCGACTCCTTGAGCGGGACTGTACCTCCCAAACAACAGGACTGACCTTTAGCCACCAAGACAAGACTCCTCAGGTTGGTGAGGGTGCTGGTCATGCTAACTCAGTTCTTATATTTGGCATTTCCAGGAGCACAGAGTTGCTCAGGGAAGGTAAACTAATGTTTCTTCCTAAGCACTGTTCCTTTCCTTCTGAACAGATCCCATCATGCCCTTCTGCATTTACACTCTTGGCTTTTACCTTTTTTTCCCCTTTCTCTTACATTTTCTAGTATTATTTAAAACAAAAGGTTGCAGAGTTCAATCTTCTTTTGGGGATACCATTTATTGTGGTTTTTTTGCGTATTGTTTACTATTTTGTTTTTGCATCCTCAGTCCTTTTTGCAGAAAAAGGATGTTTCTGAAGCCAGAGGCCACTTTCATCTTCCTTTTAACTTCCACTCTCTCTCATTACAATAACACTGACAGAGTGAAAACAGGAGCCTGCTGGACCACTGGCAGCCACCTGCATCTTCTGTTACAGAGACAGGCAAACTCCTGTCAAGCACGGCACTTTCCATTCTCCAGTGTGAGAAATCCAGAGTCACGTTCACTTGATGTTTGTTAAAGTCTCATCTAAAACCTTTCCTTCAGCATTGCAGCACATCTTACCTACCTTCCCTTGAAGCAGCAAAGCCATTTGGTGCTGTCAGAGAAATTTATCCCAAAGGTCTGGTGCTGCACCTCATAGGCATCCAAGGTGTATTTATTTGCCACTGCCTGATCCTCACAATGCTGAAGCAGGAAGAAATGCATCCCCTCTTGCAGAAGCGTGGCAGGTTGTATTAATTGCTTCTTTCCTTTTTCTTTACAATCTTGGCCTGCTGTTTCTGGTTTCCTTTCCTGACAGACTCTGCTAAGTCCCACTACAATATTTGCTCGCCACCTTTCCTTGTGCTGCAGTTTAGAGACAGAGGAGTAAGGAAGGTGGATGTCTGCCACCAGTGTCCTTCATAGACAAAGTTAGGAGAAGGTGGAAAAATTGGGTGCACACAAGAAGAACTGCAAACTGTCCATCTGCAGGGCAAAGATGAGACTGCCTCAGTTACAGACAGCCTGCAGCCCATCTCCAAACACCAAATGTTTCTCTGCTAAAAGTTCTCCAAATTGTAATGGATACTTCAGTGCCAGAGAAAATTTTATACCTCTGGTGACAGGTGTAATCTTTTAGCTCTTTGTGCAGTGAGGAGCAGTTGTCCCAGAGTCCCATTGCTGATACAAAATATAGTCTGAGGCAGGGATGTGCATTATGACTATAGAGCAGGAGTGCAAATGAATGAGTGTTTAGTGTGGCTTCTGTAACTTGGGCACACTGGTTTAGCCTACCCTTTAGAAAGCAGCAGTGGAGAGCAGCTATCTATGGTTTCTGAAAGGTAAGCTTGAAAAGGTCTGTGAACCATTATAAAGAACAGAACTGGAAAGAACATACTTTCCTCTGCTGCTCTCCTGTTTGTTTGGGGTTTTATTTTGTTGGTTTTCTTGGGCTTTTCTCATATAACCGTATAACCATGTAGCCATAACAGCATGATTTAATGTGTTCAGACCACTGGTGTCACCTTCAATTGGAGCAAAGAGCTTGCAATTGCCAAAGACCATGGCAAGAGAAGAGGTCTGGGCTGCTGTTGAAGGGCCAAAATGGTATCTGCACAGTGAGCACAAAATGGCCAGTGCTGTCTTACTCATTTAGCAGTCCTATCATCATGCTGCTATCACACAACAGTTTACTGAGGTTTGGATGCTAAGGACAAATACCCTTGAAAATCCCAAAGCCCTCAATTTCAATAGAAAATTATGCTGGAGTTCCTTATATAGCTCCTGCTATTGCATTATGAGCACCTCACAGTGTGCGTGGTTGAATTTGTTAGGTTGTATCAGCTCCCTGTCTGTCTTCCCAGTTCTGAGGAGGAAGAAGGGAGGAGGCAGGCCTGGAAGGATGGGCGGTGATGCTGAGCTGAGTCTGAATATGCAGCCCAGGACTTGCATCATCTCTGTAAGGGAGGGGGCACACTCAAGTTCCTTGCAGTGCTCAAGGCATCAGGCATTTTGTCACCCTCTTTAGAGAGGGCAGGGTCAGAAGCTGTGTGTGGGTAGTGGTGTGCGTCCAGGTACCCAGCACCTCCTCTGCAGCTGGAATGAGCCTTACACTAAGAAAGCTCATGGTAACAGGTGCAAAATCTGCACCATGTGGTAAATATAAACAAACACACCCATTTGCAGTCTGGAGGACACTCTGCCTTTCTGCCTTCTAGGATCCCAGTGCTGCCTTCAGTTCATTCTCCCATTCCCCCTGGAAAATTATTCAAAACCAGTTTTCTTCTTGTTAGCTGCCTATAATGTCACATGCTAGGAATTTTCACTCACTTTCTTTTTGAAAAAAAGACTCCCATAAACTTGGAAGTGTAGCCCTTTTCATCTCATTTGCCTAGCCCAAATGCTTGTCTCAGTGCCCCCTTATTTTGGATAACAGTGGAAAATTTGGTCTTCCTCATCCAGCATTCCAGCCTTTCATTATAAGAATGTACTGAAGTGTGAGGTAGTCAGTGTCTGCAGGTCAGGAGGGGAAAAGCTTCCTTTCTTGCAGGAGGAAAGAGATTATTTCAAGACAGACTCAGAGAAGCTCTCAGCAGCGTGTTCTCCAGGGATGGTAATGGCTTCTGCGTACCGATCCAGCAGGAGGGCTTAGCACCTAGACAGTGCTGTACTTTGAGGACTTAAATTGTAGCAGGACTTCTGCTGCCTTAGTGTGTAGCTGGATTTTACTATTTCCTTCTGCTGTATGCTTTTCAGCTTGCTGGGAGCTGGAGGTTGACTGCTTTTATGACATGCCTCCTTTCACAGATGTTTTTTCTCCTCCCTATGTTTAAGATTCTGCTGTCTTCATTCTCTGTTATACAGTGTGCTATGCCAGATTCTTCTAGACCTTCTGTCCAGTTATCATGTAACACAATTTTTTTTGAATGGGAGTAAACAAAGGGATTATTAGAGAGTAGCAGAGCAAGAAAAGTTTGTTGCTCAAAAAGTTGCTTGGAAGCAAAAATATTTTGCTTTTTTAGTTCGGATTTATAATTCATGTGGAGAGAGAGGATGAATCAAAAGTGAGCATTTTTGTGTTCATTTTAGAACATTTGTGTGCTACAAGTTAGAGCACTTTTCTACATTTGGTTCTGTCCATACCGGCCCCAAAAATATGGAATGCTTCATGAATTTGCATGTCACCCTTGTGCAGGGACCATACTGACATATGAATTTAAGATGAACCTTTTTTTGGTGCTTTGGTTCCCATTCCCACTGATAACAGAGGGAGCCAGCAATCTGGGGCACTGGATGAGAACCCCAAGAAAAGGATTTGCAGCACATTTGATCTACCCATTCCCTTTGCAAGTGTGCTGCCTTGAGCACTGGCAGCACATATACATCTTTATGCTGGGTGACATATTGTGAAATCTGACCAACCGAACAACACAGAAATCCTTTCATGTTCCTGTGCCTTTATTCGACAGTTGCATTTAAAATGCACTTTTATAACTATAAATTCTGTAATCGATTGGACGCTGTTTACAATATGATCAAATTTGGTTCAGATCCTCTCAAACACTTTATGGGTTAAACTTAACTGTCTCGTCTCATTTACCCAAAGCAATATACTAGTTATTATTCTGTGATTGTTAAATCTTATGAATGATGGCTTTGAAAGACATCCCTAGCAGAGATGTACATTTCTCATTATCTCAACCTGTGTAACTCCTGCGTGCAATATTTTATAAAATAAAGAGACATTGAAAAGGGTAATGCTAATTCTGTTCTCTCTGTTCTCTTCCTTCTCCAGCACGGCTTTGGGGTTTTTTTGCTTTTGTTTCTGTGTTTTTTTTTTCTGAAAATGGATGTGTTTCACTTTACTAAAATATCTTTTTTACAGCTTTAATATCATGATGGTTATACTGCAGTGAGTTGCAGTAATGAGTTAACTTATTATGTGTGCTCAAAGGCATATTGTTTTGGTGGGTTAAATTGGGTGCTGTAGGAGCACATTAAGAAACTTTACATTGTAAGAACACATTAAGGGCTGGACAGGGGAAAGGATGATGTTTTTACTACAATGTAGATTGGAGTCCTTTTATGACTATCCCAAGGTGTAAGATGCCTCACAGAGATGGGAATGACATCTGTCTCACTCCAAACATCTGCTGGTATTTGTGCCTGGATTCTGGTCTCACACCTAGATGTGTGGAATTAAAGCGTGATATAAAATCAAAAGGGAATTGAGTTTACTGTTTGTAGAACACAACGGAGCAAAGTTTCTTGCTGATGGGTTTATCTAAAAGACTATAATGTTTTTCTGCACATGATCCTTGAGGATGAGCTCATTCAGTAAGTCTGTGGGAAATTTAACTATTCAAAATTTAATTGTAAATCTTTAACAGTCAGAAATGGGGAATCAAACCAAACTTTCTAACTACAATTATTCAGGGAAACCAGGAATTACCTTCTTTATTTCTCTCTCTTCTCCCTGCCAGCCCTCCCCCCCGCTCGCCCCTAATACAATCTAAAGTGTTTTCTGCAAATGTTCTTGCTAGAAAACTTAGGGAAAAAAGTGTTCTGTAAATATTGTTCTTGCTGAGCAAGTCATTAATGAATTAGGAAAGGAGTTATTTTTTCATCCTCTCAGTTAGATTAAACAATATTAAAGGGTTGACATGCCAAGTTGTTCAAGGCACAAGAAGAAGTAGTACGCTCATTTCCCACCACCAAATGAACAGACTTTTGAATCTGTAGAGAAACATTCTTCTAGCCTGGCTAAAAAGTTGACTCTATGACAGAACCTGCTGTCTTCAGCAGTTCAACCTCTGCCAGGCTTCCCTCCTTCCAACCCGCTTCTGAGGTCACCTGAATCAGCAAGCACAGTGCCTTGAGTCACCCTGAATATTTTGGGTAATTCAGCCATCCTGTGATGAAACAGTGAGAGTAACTTGTGGCTGGGAAAAGCAGAAGCATGTAATGGACCATTTAATTTTCCTTGACTTTGATATGTGATTTTGTAAATGCATATCCTTGTCTTCGTGTAGGTGAGTATGGGAAGAGGGTGAGGAAACTTGCTTTGTGGGGAGGGCGAAAGAGGTTTCACTCAATCCTTTATGCAAAATCCTTGTTGTGTCTTTCCATTCATTCTAAAACTTTGCATCTTCAGTTAAATGTAATGACATCTCACTTCCTCAAAGGAAAGTCCTTAGAGGCCTTTGCTAAGTTTCCGTCCTTGCAGTGATGTGGGAGTTGCTGCCCCTCTGCTGCTGGTGTGGAGCTCTGAAGTAACATGAAACAGCTTTTTATATTTCATAAAGAATCCATGGGATTTCAGTGGTGTTCAAATGCAGGACTAGGATAATTTTATTATTAACAAGAAGCCAAAAACAACAACAAAAAACCCCTACCAATTTACCTATTCCACCAAAACCACAGAGCCTATCTTAATAATGTCATGTGTGTTTTACAAGTTTCTCAACCTTGGGAGAAAAATTATGTTCTCATTCATTGACAAATCTTTAGAAACTCACCTTTAGTGAGTGCTAAAACTATAGTGCTGCTGTGCACAGTCAAGAGCATTCCCTGGAGCCCTCTGTCCATACTTAGTGGCACAGTGGCCAGTCGTAACCATAGAAAGGGGAACATATGAGGAGCTTGAAGCTGCCCTTAAAACCAGAACTAGCAATTTTCTTCAGTACTGGAGTGGTAGCCCTTAGCAAAGATCATACTCTACACCACTGACATATTCGTGTGCTAGCACAGCATCTTGTAATATCCCACAAATTTAGTATTGAATAAATACGAGTTTCATCAGCAACTGATAGACAGAAGATTTTATGATAAATTTGGACCAAAAAGCAATCAATTAATTAATTTATTATATTTATTGAAGAAATATTTTTCTTCTGTCTGCTGGGATGCTTTTAAGGCCAGTGTGCTTACTTTGACTGTGAGATAACCACACCATACATTTCTACGGGGCATGAGTGAACATGTTGAAGAACTTGTATGTTTATCTGCCCTCCCCCACGGCTCTTATATAAAAGAGATGTTACACTTTGGGAGTTTATATAGGCTAGCTAACTTTTATGTAAACAAAAAACTTAATGGAAGAGGGGATCTGTGTAAAAATGAGGAGTGCCAGATGAATGAGTGGGGGTTATTCACCCGCTGGATGCTGAGATCATGCTGTGCTAAATTTGACTTCTTATTTAAAGCAGTGATAACTTCAAAGCAGTGACACTGAAGAACAGGAAGGCTTTGGCTATTGTGAAGAAGGCAAACTTCCGTGCCTGGCTGCAAACAGATGGGATGATGTGGGACCGCTACATGGGAAGTGCAGCAAGGAGCACGGTCTTCCTCAGTCAAGGAGCACACCATTTTCCTGAGGGATACAATACCAGGCACAGTTAGTCCCATGCCAGATTAACTCAGATTTGGCTGAGATTTATTTGCAGTGCTCTTGCTATTTTTTCTTCTGTTCTGGAACACAATGAGATCTCTTGATGCTTGTGCTCCAAGACCCTGAATTCTCCACACCTTATGCCTTTCTCAAGGCAAGCAGCAAGACAGCCCTGCTCTCTTTCCTTTCCTCCCAGCAATGCACCACTTTCATCTGATCACAGGGTAAAGATAGGTCACTGTTTGTGGAACAGGGCAACACCAGTAAATGATAATGTTTCCACACCTCTTAAAGTGGTGGAGCTGTAGCTGTTTGGCCCCTGCACAGGGCAGCATCAAACCTATCCCAGGTGGGTACCTGACCTGCAATATAGGTGCAAGTCCTTTTGGGCTGGGAGGCTGCATTTTGTTTGGTAAGAGCTCCTGGAGAGGACTGTACAAAATGTTCAGATCAAAACTTCCAGCAATGAAAAACCACCCAGGTTTGGTTGTCATTACTGGCCCTGATGAAGTTTGCCAGGAGTATCTGCATGCCGCTAGGCTGCTGAACAGCTACATTTCAAGAGAAACTGCTCTGATTTATAGCTTGGTGTCATAGCACATTGCAGTCCAACAGCTGTGGACTGGCAGGGAAATGGACAAGACAACTTGGTGTCGGTATGTCTTACGTGTGAGATCTTCAAGTCAACAGCAAAGCATTTTAATGATCTGTCCTCTCAATAACCTCAGATGTGAAAAACTGACTGTCTGGGCACCAGGTGACACCTGTGTAGACAAAACAATAAATTTTTGGCTAGTCTATTTTACTGTGTACCACACCTCATACAGACACAACACTAGGATACTTATACACTATGTTGAACAGGATTGCTGTCTCTTTTGGTAGCAATATGCACTATTGCCCTGGGCCTACAGGACAGAAGAGTATTTGATTTAGCTTGCGTGAGATAAATCCTGTCAATGACAGGGACACTGCCGATTTGGAAACATACCCTGACTCAGCAAGACTTGCACAAATATTTTTCTTGGACAGTTACCAAGCAGTCAAGTAGCTGCTTCTACTACACATTTGCCCTTTTATGCCAATCCATACAAAGGATTATCTGTTAGCAAGAAATTTTTAAAAATAACTTGAGATAAAATGTTAAATTAAATTCCTACACATGAAATAAAAGTATCTCTCTCTACAATAAAAAATATGCACAGTTCATCCTTTTGGAACTCTGAGATTCTCTTTGCCTTCACTAGCAATTCTAACTTTACTCAGAGATTAGTGGGGCTGATAATTATTCACTGCTTCTGCCAACACTGAAATGAAGGGGCTTCCAATGAACTTCAAAACAAGGATGCAAAAAATCATACAAAGGGCACATGAGCCTACAGGTGCCAAAATATGAATACATTTAAAGAAAAAGAAAACAAAACAGATTACAAAAAATCATATAGGAGAGGCCTGTTAATTTGCATTACATTTGATGTTTTCAGTGCTTTACAGTGCTGTTTTCTAAAGCATTTTTGAGCAACAAAGAGCAAAAAACCTACTTTATTGATGTCGGTATGATCTGATCTGGTGCTTTTCTTTAACTATCTACTGGCAACAGCTGGAGTCATGATACCAAATATCTGTCCCTCCGACACCTGGTTTACTGCTCCTATTATAAGATTCCTTTGCAGAAAGTCCTGGGTTGTATCTGTGCTCAGATCACAGGTGTCTCCTACCTGAAGGATAATTTGTTGGTCTGGCCTTGGCATTGGCATGTAACTGGTCAAAAAAATGTTAACTTTTTATTTTCTTGTACTGTGTTTTAGTTTCTCTTGGATAATGCTTATAACACCTTCTGAACCAAAACCTGAGCATCCTTCAATGGCAATTGCCCTGTGTGCACCCGCTGGGCTACAAGAATCAAAAAAACTCCTAGTGAAACCCAAAGTACTGCCACCCACTGTCTGTGTCTATGACTTTTGGCCATGTTTCTAGCTGACAGAGATGCAACAGTATTAAACATTGAAGGGAAATAACTGAAAGGCATAAGGAAAAATAGACTACATGATACAGAGCAAGAAGCCAAGCTCTTGCAGATCTGCAGAGGAAGCTTCTAGGGACTGATGGCCCTACAGCTGCACATGGTGCCTACACTTCAGCTGGGAACTCTAACCCTGTGATCCCACTGTGGCAGATGGGATTGCACACAGACAGTTTTCAAAATCGTGAACACCTGCCTTTGGAGCCCTTGCCTCTGAGCAAGCCATAGGGAAATATGTGCTGACAGGTGGATGCACACTCCACTGGATTCTGAAGTCCATCTGTGTCCCTAAGGCAACTCTTGCACTGAACTGATATGGTCACACACATCACAGGATCATGTGATAGTCTTCCTGCAGATTTGGCAATGCCATAACTTGTAAAACTCTAGCACAGTATCAGCAGCAGAACTTCTTAGCAAGAAATTCTTTCTTTCCCCTCTAGTCACTAGCAGCCCTCAGTCCTCAGCTTTAAATGATTGCAGCCAAATGAAGTTCTTTCATTTCCAAACCCTGAAACCATTGACCTAAGCAGCTGGCTGCCTTGTGTCTCCTGGGGCAGTCTTTTTCCAGAGAAACCTGTGATTCATCTGCAGATGGCTCCCTGAATCAGAAGGCAGCTCCACCCACAGCCAAAAAACTGACAACCCCAGTGTTTGCTGCCGCAGCAAGGATGTGAACCCAGGGCTGGCATGGATCTCTCTCATTTTCAGAAACTTCTTGCTGTTGGTTTCAGTATCAATGCTTGGCTGGGTGGTAGGAGGGAGAAAGACTTGTGGGGCACACGGTTCACTGTGGTGGGAATTTGTGTTGCAGAGACACTGTGATACTGCAGGACAACATCCACAAGGCAACCCAGGATGGGTGTGACTACTTTTGGGATGGCTTTTCTGTCCTTCTGAGGAACACAATTTGTCCTAGCCAAGCAGCAGCAAGTATGTTGATGCTGTTACCAAGTAACAGACATGGTGGGATACAGCAGGGATTGTTTCCTGATCTGCTCCATTTCCTGGGGAAGGAAAAGTGGGGCAGAAGTATGGGACTCATCTTTCACTCTCCCCTACATCGTTAGTGCACCTTGCTGGCCCTTGAGGTTGAACTTCCCATGATTTTGGCAGTATCAGGAGAAATTGGCTTGCTCAGAACATGCTTGAAAATGCCAACCTCACTATTGACAGCAAAATTTTTGTAATATCAACAGTTATGCAAGATGAAGTTTTATAACACCTATGCTGCTGTAAATACGGACATAACACAGTTTTTTGACTTGATGCAAATTCATGCTAGAATTATATAAGAATGACCTGTACTTGACCTCCTCTGGCAGTTTCCCACATGCAATTAGAAATCTTACTGGTGACAAATTTATGATTGGATCCAAACAGTTTAGCAAATCCCAGATATAAAAATTTCTGGTAAGCTGAGACTCCAAATAGCTTGATGCTGCCTTAGGCACATCTTCCAGATGTACAATTTTGGTGGCAGACAGACAAGTAAAATTTCCACTCTCCCTCTATCCTCTTTCCCCTTGCTTCAGAGGTACTTTCATAAAGAAGAGCCTTCTGGTAGTCCCTGCCTGTCTGAATTAATAGGTTACAGCAAGCTCTGGGGAAGTGCCCTTCCTGCCCTTCTTATGATGTTTGTCTTTTTAAAAAATTAAATGCATGTTTCAATAAGGCCAAAATGTGGGAGTTTGCCACCTACAGCAGTACAACTTCATGCTGTGAGTCTCCCAAGTCAAAATGATAGGAGGGCACTGGAAGTCCCCTGCTTCCTAACGCTTGCAACACAGTGTTGATCAATGCTGCAGAGGGAGAGCAAGAGAGAAAACAAAGAGACATAAAACACCCTGGTAGGTTCCATAGTTGTTATCTAAACCTGCATGGTGGGAGGGGGAATGCTGTAACTTGTGGCTCCAATCAGGCAAAGCAATAGCCCCAGGGCCTAATTGGAGGCAAGAGCAAGGGTAGCAGAGGTATGGTGCCAGCCCCATGGGAGACCCAGAGACAAGAGGTGCTGGGGCCACTGAGATCACAGAATCATCAAGGTTGGAAAAGACCTCTAAGATCATTGAGTCCCCCTTACTTTACTCTTGTTTTTACCTATATTCCTGAACAAGCAAATGGGTGGCCTTGGAGTCATGGTAAATTGCTCAGCAAAGTTCAGTGAAGCATGCTTTTGTCTAGAAATAATTTTCCTAATTCAGTCCAAACAAAATCATTAAATGTACACCAATTTTGTGAGACCCACCACATCCAACTCATTATTTGAAGCTCATACAAAATGAGATAGTCAGCCTGTTGTTGAGCAAGGAGAGACGCTCTGCTCCTATTGTGAATGGATTGAGATCAAGATAGTAATTAATCCCTACTGTGTATTTTGTATAAGCTTCTGAGAGCTGCCATGAAGTCAATAGGTGAGAATACTTAAGCAAGCCTGCCCTAAGGGTGTGTGCAGTTTATCCCTTTCTGAGCACAGAAGTTCAGTATTTGACAGAGACTTGCCTATAAACATCTGACTAGGAACCAAAAACTTACTGCCAAACAGGATAGTTCCCTGAAACAGGCTCAGCCATGTTCTGCACCCTGCTTTGGGTAAAGTACAGACAAAAATATGTTATGTATCATTACAACTGTTACATTTGGCATAATAGGGTCTGATCCAGCTCTCATTGAAGACAGTTGAACAATTCCCATTGACCTCACTTAGGAGATGGCTACAATTCACGGCCAACTGCAGATAAGTTAAACACAAATCTGAACATACCAAAAGCAATAAGGAGTGCTTCAATGGCTGTTTTCCCCTGGTATTGGCATCCCTGGGGGTTCATGAAGACAAATGAACCTGAACCTTTCTTTGAGAACGTATTTTTCAAAAAACCCAAGCCCTTAGAAAGCATTTTCATGGGCTCCTTTTTCCAGAACAGAACATGACTTCTTAAACAAAGGTACTTTATAAACCAGTTAAACTGAAACTGTTAAAGCAGTATTTGGAAAACTGAGGAAGAGGGTGAAGATACCCATTCGTTTCTTTCATTCTAACATATATCACTTTAATGGCTGTTCCCTGACTTTGACAAAGCAGTGACAAATTTCTGCAGTTGTTCTGGGGCACAAAGCATTAACGGAAAATAATACTGCTGCAGAGTTGGAAATGGTTTGGATCATACAGCCTTCATCATCACTAACAGTGGTCCTGGCTGGGTACCTTTGTGCTGTCTCTGTTTCAGTTGTGCAAAGGAAAGAGAAGTGCTGGAGGAATCAACTCTCATAGTGATTGCCCAAAATATTCACAGTCCTGACTAATGGAGACCTTCCCTCTGTCTTCCTTTCTGATCCTGAGAAAACAGGGCAGTAACTCACATGACTCTTCAAGTCAGGCTGCTTTATTCTCCTCTCTCTCAACAAAACAGCAGATTCAGGACAAGATAAGGATAAGCATTGCACTCAGTAGTATTGAGGTTTGTAGAGATTGAGATGTGAGTAGTGAGTAGTTCTTGGCTGTCTAAAAAGCTACAGGTTGCAACGTCATCAAACGAAAACACAAAAAATTAGAAACTCATGGATGGAAAAAAAAGAGCCCAAATAAAATCACCTGCAGTCTTCTACCTAAACTGAATTAAGAAATTACAGGAAGAGGTAAGTTTCTCCCTCCAAAAAAAAAAACCCCAAGAGGAGCTGTAACAGCTGAGTTCTGTGGCTTGTGCTGTGGTGTGGAGGAGGGTTAAGCAAGAGCGAGCTATACAGATGTAAAAAGGGCTGAGAAAGTGACAACAGGTTTGTGGAGTTCAGATGCTTTGTAGGAGGTGTGTGTCTATTTTTTAAGGGATGCTGGACTGCCAGGATATGATGCACACTCAAATCACACCCACAGAATATGCTGCCACAATGGAGACAACAGCACAGAATGTTTTTTGGGGGAGGAGAATGAAATCAGAAAATCTGTTGACTTCCTTGAAGGCAGAGAGGCCATGCTGAGGGACCTTGAGAAATTAGAGGGTTGCGCAATCACCAACCATATGAAGTTCAACAGGGGACAGTGCCACTTTCTGCATCTGTGATGGGGCAACCCTGGATGTACATACAGAATGGGGAATTAGAGTCTGGAGAACAGTGCTCCAGAAAGAGATCTGGGGGTCCTGGTCTGTTGTGGTGCAGGGTGCATTTGGTTTGTTCTGTTTCCCCCTAAAGTTATAATGGTTCGGTCCTGGGATCCCCTGGAACCTCTCCCTCTGAGAGTGTCAATCCGTTGTCTCGCCTTGAGGTGAAGCCGTGTGAGGAGTGGCTGAGGTCACTTGGTCTGCTCCGGCTGGAGAAAGGAGACTGAGGGGAGACCTCACTGCAGTTACAACTTCCCTGTGAGGGGAAGAGGAGGGGCAGGCACTGATCTCTTCTCTTTGGTGACAGTGACAGGACCTGAGGGAGCAGCCTGTGAGGGAAGGTTTAGGTTGGATACTAGAAAAAATTTCTTTCCTCAGAGGATGGTTGGGCACTGGAACAGGCTCCCCAGGGAAGTGGTCACAGTGGCGTTTGGACAATGCACTTGGGTACATTGTGTGACTCTTGGGTGCAAGTGCTGGGCCAGGAGGTGGACTTGATGATCCTTGGGTGTCCCTTCCAAATCAGCATTCCATGAAAAGCAAAAGTCATGAGGAAGAGCTGGCTGAAGGTCATTTACTAGCTCCTTCAGTCCAGTTCTCCTTGCATACCCTGTGAGGGACATAAAACTGACTCTTGGTTAGCTGATATCGCTTCCAGAAGGGGAACAGAAAAGGTTTACAGCTTTTGTTTCTTGCTTTGTTTCTGGACCACAGTTCTCTTTGCCTGCACACTTCGAGTGTCTTTGTGTGTGCTCTCAAACTTGTGGCAATGTCTGCCAACTCAAGCAGTCTCAGGCCACACACAGCATCGACGGACTCTTAGAAACAGCAGCCGTTGCATTTCAGAGCAGGGAATTAGCTCATAAATATTTACAAGGCTGTCAGTTACAGAACTATTAGCAAGACAGCTCTGATCAGAATAGGGGAGATGGGCTTCAGCATGCCTGACTAATCTAGTCTGGTAGTTACCCAGCAAAATCATTTTTGAGCACAAGGAAAGCAGAGTTTTCCTCCCCCTGCCTCATAAACAAAGTAAGAGCATACACTGCAGGATGGCTGCAAAATCCAGTACTGCTCAAAACATGTCCCTTGAGGCTGTATTTTTTTAATCCATAAGTAAGTATACCTTTTTTTTTTTTTTTTTTTTTTATTTTTAGAGAGACTAAGTAACTTCTCCCCATAATCTCATATGTTGTTGGAAACCAAGCCTGAATACATCAACTTGATCATGACCCAGAGTCCCAGTTCACACGGTCCTGGCCCCACTCAAGCCAGTGCCAACACGAGAGAGCTAAACGTCACCCCAGTGTCCTGACCCACTGTCCTGCTTCCTAATGAGAAGACACAGACATGTCTAGGTTCTCCTGCAGGGATACATGCGGTCCTCACCCTTCTCTAGGCAGCGAGGTCCAGGGACGTAGCAGCAAGATGCCTCTGTCTGTGGGGGAGGGCTTGGTCCTAATCTCCCTTGGAGCTCCTGCAGCTGGACCACATCTGCAGGCACTAAATCAAACCTCTGAAGGCTATGCTGGGATTTGCCAAAACAGAAATTCTCTGTGCAAACTGGAAGCCATCCTTGTCTGAAGGAACCAATTGGCACTCTTGAAAGACAGGCCCTTGGAAAATGCAATGTCTTCCTAAAATATAAATGGGTCTTTTTAAGAGGTCAGGGATTTTTTAGTAGTAGTATAGTGTTAATAAATAGAAAGCTCTTGGTGTTTGGGAGGGTTTTTTTGACCAGTATATTGTTTTTTTAAACTGTCCATGGCAAAAGAGCTGAAGGCTAAGCACAATGTTTTGAACAACAGTACACCATTAGGGGATGGAAAGGAAAAGATGAGCCATAGTGGATAGGTGTGAGACTGTAGCAAATGAAGAAATGAGAGTGTTGACATAGATGATAATTTTTTCCCTGATCCAAATCACATGAGACACAGACAGAACCCAGCTGGTGTGGGAGTATTGGCCAGATTGCCTGCAGCAAGCTCAGCAACAGAGATTGAACTTGGAGCTTCTAGTTTGGTGAGAAGTCCACAGCTTTGAGCAACAAGGAAAACCCTGAAGCCCATGTATAATGCACAGAGTGAAAGTATATTGCTCCATTTCCAGTTATTTCTCTTCTGTTTCTTCCTTCTCTTCTGCTTCTTCCTTTTGGCCCAGGGGCATTGGCTTAGGTCCTGTTCTAAGTGGCACATTTGGGGCAATGCTCTGAGTGTGTCCCTGGAGCACAGTAGGCTATCATGCTGTAGCAATGGTATTCACCAATTAAGTGCTCTCACTGAGACTCTCCAAACCTCGAGCTGCTTCCTTGCTATTCCTCCCCTTCTCCCTCCCTCTACAGATGGCTGGAATTGAGAACTGGAGGCACAAAAGGTAAAGGTCACAGGGTGAGATAAGAAAAATTTACTGGAAACAGCAATGAGGTAGGAAAATGAACCACAATGGCAACAATACTAGTTGCAGAGGGTGCAAGAGAGAGGCAAAAGATTCACAGGGAAACCTCTCAGCGATACCCAACCACTCCCTGCACCACACTATGCCAACCTGGCAGGGACCCCTTCTCCTGGGAACAGAGCCCCAAACCCTCTTGCCTGGCAATGATATGAGGCGACAGAGAATAATCTCCAGATCCTATCCATGCCTCCTCTTGGCTACTGCAAAAGTCCTGTCCTGGCTGGAAATAGGATAAAAGCTCTATCCACATAGATTTAACTTAGGGATTAGGTTTTAAAGGCAAGTTTTTTTGGAAAGAGCCTGCCTCTTATTTTGTGTTATTCCAGCACTCATCTTCATGTATCTGTGACTCCATTGAAGTCTGGGAACAGGAGTCAAGAAGCAATGGCATGAGACCAGCAGCATCTTGGCATATTTTATCCACGAAGCACTCAGTAAAGTAATTATGTGTCTTAACCCATGGCTCATGTTCAAGGAGTTTTTTGGTGAGTACTTCTGCACATCATTGGATCTTTGTGGAAAGATTCTCAAATTCCACGCTTTTTGCTGGTTGGTTTGGCTCTCAACTCTCTTTGTGGATACATAAAAAGGTGGAAAAAGATGCAATTTTGTTAATTTTTCCATGGCTCTTGCAAGGCACAGAAATTCAGGGTGTTGGACGTCTTTTAAGGTGTACCAGGAAGGAAAGGACCATGCCAGTAGAAGCTGAGTCCTACTTAATTTTTTCTACCACATCCACTCCGGGGAACTTTTCAAACCTCACTACACTTCCTACCTCAAACCTGTTGTGAGAGAGCAACACACACATTTTTTTCACCAGTGACCACAGGAGACACTCTGATGTCCAGCAAGATGAAACAAGATGAGAGACAGACCAGGTGTTTCCAGAGCCTTTCATGCAACAGGAATGCACAGCCAATACAAAATCTCAGATTTTTGCTGAAGATGAATAGTGTACATGATGCTGCCCATGCTGCCCATGCTCAAAAAGCATGGCACTGGCAGCTCTGTTATCCTACTGGATGCTTCAGAGGTGAACATATGCAGGGCCAATTCATAACACAGCTGAAGTAATGGCATGCAGTTTCTTGTTGCCCATGGTATTAAAGCCTCCACCCTGGATGTGAGTCCTGAGAGCATGACAGTCTGGCATCTCCACTGGAATCTTCAGTTTCTCTGCATACTCTGGTCTCGTGGTAAATTATAGAGGCTGCTCATGACGGTTCTGTGTGTGGTCAGGAGGTTCCATGAAGGTGCTGTGTCGGGGTCTGCTGTTATGTGTCTCTGCCCTGACCTGAATAATGAAGCAGACTCTAGCATGGTCTTTTCACATCTCTTGATTTGCCTTATACTACAAAACACAAATGGCGGGGTGCTGAGACCACAAATTTGAGAAGAGATTTTGGAGATAAATTTACAAGTGGAACAAATAATGGAGAATTGTTATGATAAAAAAAAAAAAACAAACCCTGAAATATTTTGCAAAAATCAACGCCACAGCATGAAAGGACTCACAAGAGCGCTACTCCTTCTTTGCTGAGGAGCAGAAGAAAAAAGTACCTCCAGTTTTGGTGGGACTCAGTCTTCTGAAATAGAGATTGTAGGACTTTTTTCTGGGTAGAGATCAGGTCTCTATGCAGGGTTTACTTCATTTGCAGAATTCTTGCAGTGGCAGAGAAATATAAAACCATACATGTAAATGATAAAACTAGATGTCTGAGGAAAAGCCACAGTGAATGCAACAGATATTATCCAAAAATAAGAAGGATCTGGAAGCAAGATATGCACTTGCTTCAAGACACAGAAAATAATTTCTCTAAATACTTTTCTGACAGGCTGCAAAATGTGCATAACTCAATGAGTTAACTCTGCCTTTATATTATACTTTAAAATATCATTTTTTCCTTATCACTGGCCTCAATTCTACTCCTTTCTTCTACTCAGCAAAACTAACAAATGCATCTTTAATTCCAACCATGTGCTCAGATGCTTTGCTGGAGCAGTACAGACCTTTCCTCATAGTAGAAGCTGACCTTTGCAGGGGCTGCTGTGGCACCCCAGTACTTGGGAAAACTTACCCCACCGGCTTTTGCAGAACTAGGAATTTGCTCAATTGCCCCGTGGGAATCTCCCTGTGTGTGATGGGTCAAGCTCTTCTCTTTAATAGAAAATGGGAGCTGAAACGTGGCTCTCTGCCCATTTGGTTCCTGAGCACTCCCAGGAAGCTTTTTTGTATTGTTTTTGCATATCCTTTGCCAGATCTTCTTTTCCCTCAGCAAAGCTGTAGGTCCATGAACCTCTGGGTGATACTACATTCCTGGACTTTGCAAATGCTTCCTTGCCCAATTATCAGGAGGAGGAATGCATGCTGTAGGGGGAATGTAAAACTTTTACAGGAAACAGCAAGTGTCAGGTGTTGCAATATATATTCTATTTAAGGCTGTATTGGTAATAGGTTACTTTTTATTAAAGAACTTAAGAAAGAATGGGTAGAGATATGAGTCCTTAGAGGACAACCTGTTGTCATTCAAGCCTTATGTCTTCATCCTGTGACAGTAATGTGCACTGAATCATAAGTAACAGAACAAGAAAAAACCCAGAATAAATTGGTCTTCAGCCAGTGCTTTTCTCCTAATTAATGCTACAGAGTGCAGAGACATTGTAGCATTCTTTTCAGAAATATATCTCCAAAAACCTGTGCTGGATTTCTGAAATGTTTTCATTACAGGTGTGTGGATGTAATTTTTAAAGTCCCCCACTTTCTCAGCAGGCAAAACCCAGAAGGATACATGTGCCCTGCCTGCCCTTTTATTCACATGTACCTTTTCAAGGTCTTTCCAATTACTTTTATTTGGTGAAGATGCCACATAAATTTCTGGCCGAGGTCCTGCTACAGGTGGGAGAGAAACTCCTCCCTAAAGATGTGATCTTCCTGCGTTATTCAGTGAAAAAAGAAGTGCCTTTCCCTGTCTAGGGCGTAAAGCACTGGAGCTCCAGCAGTCAGCACTGTGAGAAGAACGAGGTCTTCCAGTCCTTGTTCAGCAGGTCCCATCTGTGGCCAAGTGGTGGCTGTCATGCCAGAGAAGGGCCACAGCCTCTGTGACATTACATGTCTCAAACAATGGGGCAATGTCTTTTGAGCAGAGGAAGTACATCTCCCAGAGGGGAGCACTTACTGTGTTTCGTGCCGTAGAAGATGGAAGCTGTTACAGAGCTTTGGTTGTGGAGGTGCTCGTGCTTGCAGCTCTGGATGCCCTCTGTTCCTCAGCTCCCTAGCCAAGGGAGACTTATGAATAAACAATTAAACAATATTGTTGGGGGGAATTTTCCAGGAGTTCCATAAAACACTGTGGTCACTTGAAAGCAAAACAAGGCCCAGTCCCTGGCAGGAGGTGTTCAGAACTTTGGAGGATTGAACTTGAGCTGAGCCAAAATAAATCCCAGGGGACAACAATAAGTCAGCAACCTTCATTCCAAAGAAGAGTTTCCTTCAGACCATCCACTCCTGTATTGTTAGTGCTTTAGTGTCAAGGTCCTAAAGAAAACATTCTCTGAGACCAGAGGTCAGAAAAGATTCTACAAAAGTAGTAGACACCTCTTCACCTCTCACAATGTTCTGGGCCACACACTACTGAAAGTTACGGACATGCCTCCAAAGGGAGGAGAGGAAACTTTGGCAATGTTGCTAGCTACAAACTTCAAACCTTTGCTGCTATTACCTTAAAAAAAAAAAAGAAAAAGTAGTAAATGCCCCCTCTGCAAGCTGTAGAGAGTGCCCCAAGCCAGTACTTTAGGAAAACTCTCTGCTCCTCCATTGCAAATTCCCTCAATATGAGGGCAAAGACAGTCTGTCCAAAAACAAGTCTGCAACGGTATGAGTTTTGTCAGGGAGACTTCTATCTGTCACTGCAGGCTACCACAGAGGTGCCATTGATGCAGGAAAGTGTAAAAAAGTCAGTTAAAAACCACAGATTGGGCCTTTTAAGGCAGCTTGCGAAGACTGGCCATTCAGTTATCTTCAGGCTAGGGGGGACCTGAGTGATCAGAGATTCATCGGGGTAAGGCAAAAAGCAGGTGAAAGAGTAACACAAAGTAACTTCCCCATCTAGTTTCAAAGGCAAGCATCCCAGTTTATTCTATTTCAGGTAACAAATTCTGCAAATGCTGGTTTTAAGTCTTGAGTATGGACATATGCTCTGAACCTTTCTGTAGCTGATAGGAATATGCTGGAAAAATTCTAGAAGAGGAACAAGCAAAAGTGCCCTAATGGCACTGTTTTAAACTATAAATAGCTTCTAATGCAATGCCACAACTTTTGAATGTTTGAGTCTAGGACTATTGCTAAGCTTTGGTACCAAGGCAATACACTTGTTCATGAGTTTTCAAACAATATGTGACAAGCATTGTATTAGTTTCTTAGAGGTTGTGCTCCCCATCAGACCTCTGACATAACCAGAGAAATAGCTGTACACCGTATGGCTTTAATGCCGCGTTTCACACCACTGATTTTTAATGTCTATATATATTCCTTCAGTTGATCTCATGGTTTGAGTATACTGTTACACAATAATTCATTACACATGAAGAATTATGTCAAAACAGCCATCCAAGACATCCATATGAAATTACAAAATGCTGAAGAAAGAGGCTGCCAAAGATCCAAAAAAAAAGAGGTGACACAACTACTTTGTGACAGAACAGAAAAAGCACTTATGCATGCATTTATTTTCTTATCAGATGATTAAGTGAATCAGAAATTATATTAAGTTAATGTCAAAATTTAATACCATTTAAAAAGATGTAACAAGTCACATGCTCAAAGGCAACTTGAATTGCTGGATTTACATAGCATGATTTTGTTAAAATGAAACAAAAGTAAAAAGCAGAAAGGATGAAAGAAGTCCTTAAGGCTACTGCAGAAAACACTGAAAGGCTGCAACTTTGTTCATTCCAGAATGATACAGAAATGAGTGTGCTTGATCTTGGATATGTGTAATTTTTGGCTTTATGCAAGCTAGGAACTTCACAGAGACCTACTGTTTCAGTTATTTCGTTCTATCAATTAAAAAAAATATAATAAAAAAGTAACTGACTATTTTTTGGCCTGAGTGTAATGAAGATCTGGAGATGCTGAAAATGTGGAGGCAGTGCCAGAAGGGTCCTTATTTCAGCAAAAGGGGCTGGTGAAGGCCTGACTTTAAAGTCTTTGGCCCAAACCTGTTGCCAATTAGAAAGAAAGTGTCTAATATTTGTCAAGTGCAAACAGGTAATTTCATGGCAGGAGAGCCAAGAGAGGTGAAAAATAGCAGAATAAGGTCCTGGTGAAAATGGAAAATGGCTGAAAGTCTGTGTGCACATATCAAATTAATATCTTCTTTTTTTCTTCTCTGCCTCTTTACTAAGGCCAAAATAATTCAATGGTCCAACTAATAAGTGGATTCCTACTATCTTACAGTGACAAAACCCACTGACATTTGCATTTGCAACATGTGTTGCAAAATAATCAAATTAATGTATTAAAACACCTTGAGAAAATTCAGAATTGGCAAACTTCAAACAGGTACTCACCATATGTTTTCAAAGGCAAAAAAAAAAAAAAAAAAAAAAAAAAAAAACAAATTTTCTTCCATAAAATCCCAAGG